>NW_024609256.1:0-30000 GCF_018296145.1 Oncorhynchus tshawytscha | reverse complement strand
ACACCAAAGATACTAAACACCAAAGATATTACACACCATAGATACTAAACACCAAAGATACTAAACACCAAAGATACTAAACACCAAAGATACTAAACACCAAAGATATTACACACCATAGATACTAAACACCAAAGATACTAAACACCAAAGATATTACACACCATAGATACTAAACACCAAAGATATTACACACCATAGATACTAAACACCAAAGATACTAAACACCAAAGATACTAAAGATACTAAACAGAAGATATTACACACCATAGATACTAAACACCAAAGATACTAAACACCAAAGATACTAAACACCAAAGATATTACACACCAAAGATACTAAACACCAAAGATACTAAACACCAAAGATATTAACACCAAAGATACTAAACACCAAAGATACTAAACACCGATGATACTAAACACCAAAGATACTAAACACCAAAGATACTAAACACCAAAGATACTAAACACCAAAGATACTAAACACCAAAGATATTACACACCAAATATACTAAACACCAAAGATAAAACACCAAAGATATTACACACCAAATATACTAAACACCAATGATACTAAACACCAAAGATATTAAACACCAAATACCAAGATATTCACACCACAATACGTCTACACCAAAGATTAGTAACCACCCAGATATCAGACAGGTCAGTAGACGATGATGAATCGGTCCAGTCATTTATCTGTAGTGTTGACAAACTGCTGTCACACAACCCTGATTTATGATGTTATCAATGACAAACACCACGGGATGGATAGAGACAGTTGGTGTTATCACACAGGGCTCTAACTTAAAAAACAAACTGTCTGAAGGTAGCATTGGTGCTCTCAAATGTTAAAAAAAAAAAAAAAAAATTAGGAAATTATATTATATTATACAAATTATTTAAAAAATGAATTAGGAGCACCAGGAAATAAGATATATTTAATTTACGTTTTTAATACATTTATATTTACAGCCAATTTGATTTATAGTGAAGCTTGTTGTGTCAAAGAAACTCATATGTAACATTGCAAATACATTAGTTTATTATAAAAGGTAAAATGTTTATAAAGAATAAAATGTCATTGTAATTATAAAGTCATTTGTAGACTATATTTTCAGTTTCTATAATGTACCAAAAATATAGATGGAACATGCAACAATTTAAAAATAATTATAATTCAAGAAATTAAAAATAATTTATTTATAATTCCAAAAATGAAAAATATTTTATTTATAACAAAATATATTTATTACAAAACATTTAAAAGATTGTATTTATTATTCAACAAATGTAAAAGGTTTGACTGAATCACAGTTCATATTAAGAAATGAATTCATTAGGTTCAAATCTATGGATTTCACATGACTGAGCAGGGTGGGCCTGGGAGGCTCCACTATACTGTCCTCACTGCCTGTCCTGTATATATACTGTCCTCTCCTCACTGCCTCCTCATATATACTGTCCTGTCCTGTCCTGTATATATACTGTCCTCTCACTGCCTGTCCTGTATATATATACTGTCCTCTCCTCACTGCCTGTCCTGTATATATACTGTCCTCTCCTCACTGCCTGTCCTGTATATATACTGTCCTCTCCTGTCCTGTCCTGTATATATACTGTCCTCTCCTGCCTGTCCTGTATATATACTGTCCTCTCCTCACTGCCTGTCCTGTATATATACTGTCCTCTCCTGTCCTGTCCTGTATATATACTGTCCTCTCCTCACTGCCTGTCCTGTATATATACTGTCCTCTCCTGTTCTGTCCTGTATATATACTGTCCTCTCCTGTTCTGTCCTGTATATATACTGTCCTGTCCTGTTCCTGTCCTGTATATATACTGTACTCTCCTGTCCTGTCCTGTATATATATATACTGTCCTCTCCTGTCCTGTCCTGTATATATACTGTCCTCTCCTGTCCTGTCCTGTATATATACTGTCCTCTCCTCACTGCCTGTCCTGTATATATACTGTCCTCTCCTGTCCTGTCCTGTCCTGTATATATACTGTCCTCTCCTCACTGCCTGTCCTGTATATATACTGTCCTCTCCTGTCCTGTCCTGTATATATACTTTCCTGTCCTGTTCTGTCCTGTATATATACTGTCCTCTCCTCACTGCCTGTCCTGTATATATACTGTCCTCTCCTGTCCTGTATATATACTGTCCTCTCCTGTCCTGTCCTGTATATATACTGTCCTCTCCTGTCCTGTCCTGTATATATACTGTCCTCTCCTCACTGCCTGTCCTGTATATATACTGTCCTCTCCTCACTGCCTGTCCTGTATATATACTGTCCTCTCCTGTTCTGTCCTGTATATATACTGTCCTCTCCTCCTGTATATATACTGTCCTGTCCTGTATATATACTGTCCTCTCCTGTTCTGTCCTGTATATATACTGTACTCTCCTGTTCTGTCCTGTATATATACTGTCCTCTCCTCACTGCCTGTCCTGTATATATACTGTCCTCTCCTCACTGCCTGTCCTGTATATATACTGTCCTCTCCTCACTGCCTGTCCTGTATATATACTGTACTCTCCTGTTCTGTCCTGTATATATACTGTCCTCTCCTCACTGCCTGTCCTGTATATATACTGTCCTCTCCTGTCCTGTCCTGTATATATACTGTACTCTCCTGTCCTGTCCTGTATATATACTGTCCTGTCCTGTCCTGTCTATATACTGTCCTCTCCTCACTGCCTGTCCTGTATATATACTGTCCTCTCCTCACTGCCTGTCCTGTATATATACTGTACTCTCCTGTCCTGTCCTGTATATATACTGTCCTGTCCTGTCCTGTCTATATACTGTCCTCTCCTCACTGCCTGTCCTGTATATATACTGTCCTGTCCTGTATATACACTGTCCTGTCCTGTATATATACTGTCCTGTCCTGTCCTTTATATACAGTGGGGAGAGCAAGTATTTGATACACTGCCGATTTTGCAGGTTTTCCTACTAGTCTGTTTGATTGAGTATGTGGACAGGTGTCTTTTATACAGGTAACAAGTTCAAACAGGTGCAGTTAATACAGGTAATGAGTGGAGAACAGGAGGGAATCTTAAAGAAAAACGAACAGGTCTGTGAGAGCTGGAATTATAACTGGTTTGTAGATTGTTTCAAATACTTATGTCATGCAATACAATGCAAATTAATTATTTAAAAATCATACAATGTGATTTTCTGGATTTTTGTTTTAGATTCCGTCTCTCACAGTTGAAGTGTACATATGATAAAAATTACAGACCTCTACATGCTTTGTAAGTAGGAAAACCTGCAAAATCGGCAGTGTATCAAATACTTGTTCTCTCCACTGTATACTGTCCTCTCCTCTGTCTCTCTCTCTCTCTCTGTGTGTGTGTGTGTGTGTGTGTGTGTGTGTGTGTACCAGAGGCAGTAGAGAGCAGAACAGAACGTCACACTAACATACAGTGACAAAGGACATATGACATACCTCTACTCCTACAGGCTACAGAGAGATGGATGGAGAGAGAGAAGGACATGGAGAGAGAGAGAGAGGAGGAGGAGGAGGAGGTATGAGCAGAGTAGAGGAGGAGGAGGAGGTATGAGCAGAGTAGAGGAGGAGGAGGAGGTATGAACAGAGTAGAGGAGGAGGAGGAGGAGGAGGTATGAACAGAGTAGAGGAGGAGGAGGAGGTATGAACAGAGTAGAGGAGGAGGAGGAGGTATGAACAGGTAGAGGAGGAGGAGGTATGAACAGAGTAGAGGAAGAGGAGGAGGAGGAGGAGGTATGAACAGAGTAGAGGAGGAGGAGGAGGTATGAACAGAGTAGAGGAGGAGGAGGAGGTAGGAAACAGAGTAGAGGAGGAGGAGGAGGAGAACAGAGGAGGAGGAGGAGGTATGAGCAGAGTAGAGGAGGAGGAGGTATGAACAGAGTAGAGGAGGAGGAGGAGGAGGAGGAGGAGTAGAACAGTCTAGAGGAGGAGGAGGAGGTATGGTATGAACAGTCTAGAGGAGGAGGAGGAGGAGGAGGTATGAACAGAGTCTAGAGGAGGAGGAGGAGGAGGAGGTAGAACAGTCTAGGGAGGAGGAGGAGGAGGTATGAACAGTCTAGAGGAGGAGGAGGAGGAGGAGGAGGTATGAACAGTCTAGAGGAGGAGGAGGAGGAGGAGGAGGAGGAGGTATGAACAGTCTAGGGAGGAGGGAGGAGGAGGTATGAACAGAGTAGAGGAGGAGGAGGAGGTATGAACAGAGTAGAGGAGGAGGAGGAGGAGGAGGAGGTATGAACAGTCTAGAGGAGGAGGGAGGAGGAGGAGGTATGAACAGAGTAGAGGAGGAGGAGGAGGTATGAACAGAGTAGAGGAGGAGGAGGAGGAGGAGGTATGAACAGTCTAGAGGAGGAGGAGGAGGAGGTATGAACAGAGTAGGAGGAGGAGGAGGAGGAGGAACAGAGGAGGAGGAGGAGGAGGTATGAACAGAGTAGAGGAGGAGGTAGAACAGAGGAGGAGGAGGTATGAACAGAGTAGAGGAGGAGGAGGAGGTATGAACAGAGTAGAGGAGGAGGAGGAGGAGGAGGAGGTATGAACAGAGTAGAGGAGGAAGAGGCAGTATAAACAGACTAGAGGATGAGGAGGAGGAAGAGGAGGTATGAACAGAGTAGAGGAGGAGGAGGAGGAGGCATGAACAGAGTAGAGGAGGAGGAGGAGGTATGAACAGAGTAGAGGAGGAGGAGGAGGTATGAACAGAGTAGAGGAGGAGGTGAACAGAGTATGAACAGAGTAGAGGAGGAGGTAAGGAGGAGGAGGTATGAACAGAGGAGGAGGAGGAAGGACAAACCCAGACTATGATATCATCCTGTGTCCTGTTTGTTTTGTCCTGTGTGTGTGTGTGTGTGTGTGTGTGTGTGTGTGTGTGTGTGTGTGTGTGTGTGTGTGTGTGTGTTACGCCTTTCACGTTGACAGGTTATTCTGGTTCCCCTGCGCTGAAATAAGAGGGCTAAAGTCTGTTAACACCTGTCCTACTCCCACACACACACTCTCTCTCTCTCTGTCTCTCTCTGTCTCTGTCTCTCTCTCTCTCTGTCTCTCTCTCTCTCTCTCTCTCTGTCTCTCTCTCTCTCTGTCTCTGTCTCTCTCTCTCTCTCTCTCTCTCTCTCTCTGTCTCTCTCTGTCTCTCTCTGTCTCTCTCTCTCTCTGTCTCTGTCTCTGTCTCTGTCTCTCTCTCTCTGTCTCTGTCTCTGTCTCTGTCTCTGTCTATGTCTCTCTCTCTGTCTCTGTCTCTGTCTCTCTGTCTCTGTCTCTGTGTCTCTCTCTCCTCTCTCTCTCGCTCACTCTGTCTCTGTCTCTCTCTCTCTGTCTCTGTCTCTCTGTCTCTGTCTCTGTCTCTGTCTCTCTGTCTCTGTCTCTGTCTCTCTCTCTCTGTCTCTCTGTCTCTCTCTCTCTCCTCTCTCAATTCAATTCAATTCAAGGGCTTTATTGGCATGGGAAACATGTGTTAACATTGCCAAAGCAAGTGAGGTAGATAATATATAAAGTGAATCTCTCTGTCTCTGTCTCTCTCACTCTGTCTCTGTCTCTCTCTCTCTCTCTGTGTCTCTCTCTCTCCCTCTGTCTCTGTCTCTCTCTCTGTCTCTGTCTCTCTCACTCTGTCTCTCTCTCTCTCTCCTCTGTGTCTCTGTCTCTCTCTCTCTCTCCTCTGTCTCTCTCTCTCTCTCTCTCTCTCTCTGTCTCTCTCTCTCTCTCTCTCTCTCTCTCTCTCTCTCTCTCTCTCTCTGTCTCTCTCTCTCTCTCTGTCTCTGTCTCTCTCTACAAGGTGTAAATTGTGTTAAGATTCAGTACTCAGTGCAGTAAGGTGAGGGGTTGTAAACCTGTCATCAAGGAACATTTGGCTGTAAATCACCTGTCGTCTCCTGGCTTCCACACGCAGCCTACAAGCTACTAACGCAAGCCTTTCCAACATCTATATTTAAAAAAGTCAAATAAATCCATTTGATAGCTAGAATCTGATAATGAGTCAGAAGTCAACAGGAAGGCTGTTATTTAGGCTAGAATCTAAATGGAGTCCAAGGCTGAATCACAACAGGCCGGGATTGGGAGTCCCATAGGGCGGCGCACAATTGGCACAGCGTCGTCTGGGTTTTGCCTGAGTAGCCCGTCATTCTAAATAAGATTTTGTAATTAATTGACTTGTCTAGTTAGATTTTTTTTTTTTAAGTTTTTTGCGTGGTGAGCTAGGTGAGAAGTGCAGTAATGTCATGTCTCCGTTAGCCTAGTTAGCTAGCTCCTCAGTTTGATGCAGACAAGACAGCTACTATGTAATCAGATGGGATGATAAGTAATAAGTCAGTCTAGTGTGAGTTAACAGCAGGTCTCTTACTACACGATCCTGAGACTCCCCTGTCCAACAGACACATTCACACATTCACACACTGCATGAACTCCACTCCCTATAGACCAGGCTGCAGCTGCTTCTCTCCCTCACTACCTTTCCACTCTCCCTCCCTCACTACCTTACCTCCCTCCCTCCCTCCCTCACTACCTTCCCACTCTCTCTCCCTCCCTCCCTACCTCCCCTCTCCCCTCCCCTCACTACCTTCCCACTCCCTCTCTCTCCCTCCCTACCTCCCCACTCTCCCTCCCTCACTCTCCCCCTCCCTCCCACCTTCCAACTCCATCTCTCCCTCACTACCTTACCCCCTCTCTCTCTCTCTCTCCCTCCCTCTCTCCCTCCCCCTCACTACCTTACCCCTCTCTCTCTCTCTCTCTCCCTCCTTCCCCCTCTCTCTCTCCCTCACTACCTTCCCACTCTCTCTCCCTCCCTCCCTACCTCCCCACTCCCTCCCTCACTACCTTCCCTCCCATCTCTCTCCCTCACTACCTTACCCCTCTCTCTCCCTCTCTCTCTCCCTCCTTCCCCCTCTCTCTCTCTCTCTCTCCCCCTCCCTCCCTCCCTCCCTCCCTCCCTCCCTCCCTCCCCCTCCCTCCCTCCCTCCATCCCTCCCTCCCTCCCTCCCTCCCTCCCTCCCTCCCCCCTCTCTCTCCCTCCTCCCCTCCCTCCCTCCCTCCCTCCCTCCCTCCCTCCCTCCCTCCCTCCCTCCCTCCCTCCCTCCCTCCCTCCCTCCCACTACCTTACCCCTCTCTCTCCCTCCTTCCACCTCCCTCCCTCTCCTCCCTCCCTCCCTCCCCTCCCTCCCTCCCTCCCTCCCTCCCTCCCTCCCTCCCTCCCTCCCTCCCTACCTTACCCCTCTCTCTCCCTCCTTCCCCCTCTCTCTCTCCCTCTCTCTCTCTCTCCTCCTCCCTCCCTCCCTCCCTCCCTCACTACCTCCCCCTCCCTCCCTCCCTTCCCCCTCTCTCCTCCCTCTCTCTCTCCTCTCTCCTCTCCCTCTCCCCTCCCTCCCTCCCTCCCTCCCTCCCTCCCTCCCTACCTTCCCTCTCCCTCCCTCCCTCCTTACCCCTCTCTCTCCCTCTCTCTCTCCCTCCCTCACTCCTTCCACTCTCCCTCCCTCCCTCCCCTCTCCCTCCCTCACTAACTTACCCCTCTCCCTCCCCTCCCTCCCTCCCTCCCTCCCTCCCTCCCTCCCTCCCTCCCTCCCTCCCTCCCCCTCCCTCCCTCCCTCCCTCCCTCCCTACCTTCCCCTCTCTCTCCCTCCTTCCCCCTCTATCTCCCTCCTTCCTCCCTCCCTCCCTCCCTCTCCCTCCCTCCTCCCTCCCTCCCTCCCCCTCCCTCCCTCCCTCTCCTCCCTCCCTCCCTCTCTCTCCCTCCCTCCCTCCCTCCCTCCCTACCTTCCCTCTCTCCCCTCCTTCCCCCTCTCCTCTCCTTCTCTCCTTTCCCTCCCTCTCCTCCCTCCATCTCTCCTCCCTCCCTCCCTCCCTCCTCCTTCCCCCTCTCTCTCTCCCTCCCTCCCTCCCTCACTCCTTCCCTCCCCTCTCTCTCCCTCTTCCCCCCTCCCTCCCTCTCCCTCCCTCCTCCCTCCTTCCCTCTCCTCCCTCCCTCACTACCTTCCCTCCTCCCTCCCTCCCTCCCTTCCCCCTCTTCTCTCCCTCCCTCCCTCCCTCTCCTCCCTCTCTCTCCCTCCTCCCCCTCTCTCTCTCCTTCTCCTGTCTCCCTCCCTCCCTCCCTCCCTCCCTCCCTCCCTCCCTCCCTCCCACCCTTCCCTCCCTCCTCTCCCCTCCCTCCCCCTCCCTCCCTCCCTCCCTCCCTCCCTCCCTCCCTCCCTCCCTCCCTCCCTCCCTCCCCTCACTACCCTTCCCTCCCTCCCTCCCTCCCTCCTCCCTCCCTCCCTCCCTCCCTCCCTCCCTCCCTCCCTCCCCCTCCCTCCCTCCCTCCCTCCTCCCCTCCCTCCCCTCCCTCCCTCCCTCCCTCCCCCTCCCCTCCCTCCCTCCCTCCCTCTCTCCCTCCCTCCCTCCCTCCCTCCCTCCTCCCTCCCTCACTACCCTCCCTCCCTCCCTCCCTCTCTCCCTCCCTCCCTCCCTCCCTCCCTCCCTCCCTCCCTCCCTCCCTCCCTCCCTCCCTCCCTCCCTCCCTCCCCCTCCCTCACTACCCTCCCTCCCTCCCTCCCTCTCTCCCTCCCTCCCTCACTACCCTCCCTCCCTCCCTCCCTCTCCTCCCTCCCTCCCTCCCTCCCTCCCTCCCTCCCTCCCTCCCTCCTACTCCCTCCCTCCCTCCCTCACTACCTCCCTCCCTCCCTCCCTCCCTCCCTCCCTCCCCTCACTACCCTCCCTCCCTCCCTCCCTCCCTCCCTCCCTCCCTCCCTCCCTCTCCCTCTCTCCCTCCCTCACTACCCTCTCTCCCTCCCTCACTACCCTCCCTCCTCCCTCCCTCCCTCCCTCCCTCCCTCCCTCCCTCCCTCCCTCCCTCCCTCCCTCCCTCCCTCCCTCCCTCCCTCCCTCCCCCTCCCTCACTACCCTCCCTCCCTCCCTCCCTCCCTCCCTCCCTCCCTCCCTCCCCCTCCCCTCCCTCCTCCCTCCCTCCCTCCCTCCCTCCCTCCCTCCCTCCCTCCCTCCCTCCCTCCTCCCTCCCTCCCTCCCTCCCTCCCTCCCTCCCTCCCTCCCTCCCTCCCTCCCTCCCTCCCTCCCTCCCTCCCTCCCTCCCTCCCTCCCTCCCTCCCTCCCTCCCTCCCTCCCTCCCCTCCCCTCCCTCCCTCCCTCCCTCCCCCTCCCTCCCTCCCTCCCTCCCTCCCTCCCTCCCTCCCTCCCTCCCTCCCTCCCTCCCTCCCTCCCTCCCTCCCTCCCTCCCTCCCTCCCTCCCTCCCTCCCTCTCCTCCCTTTCTCCTCTCCCCTGACATCTCATGTGATCTAACTGCCTTGGCTACATTCTCTGACCTAACCCAGCCAATCAGGTCACACCGTGTCCTGGACCTGTACTCCTATTGGCTGAGGTCTCTGACCCGCAACAGCACCATCTGTGTCCCGCCATCATCTGTGAAACCACCTCGGGCTGATAGGCATGCTGGGAAATAGGTCAGCTGGCTGTACAGTAGAGAGATGGGACTGTACAGCTTCACCACATAGTACTGGGGACTGGACTAGACAACACATAGTACTACCATCTAACCCTAGAGAGATGGGACTGGACAACACATAGTACTACCATCTAACCCTAGAGAGATGGGACTGGACTGGACAACACATAGTACTACCATCTAACCCTAGAGAGATGGGACTGGACAACACATAGTACTACCATCTAACCCTAGAGAGATGGGACTGGACTAAACAACACATAGTACTACCATCTAACCCTAGAGAGATGGGACTGGACTGGACAACACATAGTACTACCATCTAACCCTAGAGAGATGGGACTGGACTGGACAACACATAGTACTACCATCTAACCCTAGAGAGATGGGACTAGACAACACATAGTACTACCATCTAACCCTAGAGAGATGGGACTGTACAGCTTCACCACATAGTACTGGGGACTAGACTAGACAACACATAGTACTACCATCTAACGCTAGAGAGATGGGACTGGACAACACATAGTACTACCATCTAACGCTAGAGAGATGGGACTGGACAACACATAGTACTACCATCTAACGCTAGAGAGATGGGACTAGACAACACATAGTACTACCATCTAACCCTAGAGAGATGGGACTAGACAACACATAGTACTACCATCTAACCCTAGAGAGATGGGACTAGACAACACATAGTACTACCATCTAACCCTAGAGAGATGGGACTAGACAACACATAGTACTACCATCTAACGCTAGAGAGATGGGACTGGACAACACATAGTACTACCATCTAACCCTAGAGAGATGGGACTAGACAACACATAGTACTACCATCTAACCCTAGAGAGATGGGACTGGACAACACATAGTACTACCATCTAACCCTAGAGAGATGGGACTGGACAACACATAGTACTACCATCTAACCCTAGAGAGATGGGACTAGACAACACATAGTACTACCATCTAACCCTAGAGAGATGGGACTGGACAACACATAGTACTACCATCTAACCCTAGAGAGATGGGACTGGACAACACATAGTACTACCATCTAACCCTAGAGAGATGGGACTAGACAACACATAGTACTACCATCTAACCCTAAAGAGATGGGACTGGACTGGACAACACATAGTACTACCATCTAACCCTAGAGAGATGGGACTGGACTGGACAACACATAAAACTACCATCTAACCCTAGAGAGATGGGACTGGACTAGACAACACATAGTACTACCATCTAACCCTAGAGAGATGGGACTAGACAACACATAGTACTACCATCTAACCCTAGAGAGATGGGACTAGACAACACATAGTACTACCATCTAAACCTAGAGAGATGTGACTGGACCTGACAACACATAGTACTATCATCTAACCCTAGAGAGATGGGACTAGACAACACATAGTACTACCATCTAAACCTAGAGAGATAGGACTGGACTGGACAACACATAGTACTACCATCTAACCCTAGAGAGATGGGACTGGACTGGACAACACATAGTACTACCATCTAACCCTAGAGAGATGGGACTGGACTGGACAACACATAGTACTACCATCTAACCCTAGAGAGATGGGACTGGACTGGACAACACATAGTACTACCATCTAACCCTAGAGAGATGGGACTGGACAACACATAGTACTACCATCTAACCCTAGAGAGATGGGACTGGACAACACATAGTACTACCATCTAACCCTAGAGAGATGGGACTGGACTGGACAACACATAGTACTACCATCTAACCCTAGAGAGATGGGACTAGACAACACATAGTACTACCATCTAACCCTAGAGAGATGGGACTGGACTGGACAACACATAGTACTACCATCTAACCCTAGAGAGATGGGACTAGACAACACATAGTACTACCATCTAACCCTAGAGAGATGGGACTAGACAACACATAGTACTACCATCTAACCCTAGAGTGATGGGACTGGACTGGACAACACATAGTACTACCATCTAACCATAGAGAGATGGGACTAGACAACACATAGTTCTACCATCTAACCCTAGAGAGATGGGACTAGACAACACATAGTACTACCATCTAACCCTAGAGAGATGGGACTGGACAACACATAGTACTACCATCTAACCCTAGAGAGATGGGACTGGACAACACATAGTACTACCATCTAACCCTAGAGAGATGGGACTGGACAACACATAGTACTACCATCTAACCCTAGAGAGATGGGACTAGACAACACATAGTACTACCATCTAACCCTAGAGAGATGGGACTAGACAACATATAGTACTACCATCTAACCCTAGAGAGATGGGACTGGACTGGACAACACATAGTACTACCATCTAACCCTAAAGAGATGGGACTAGACAACACATAGTACTACCATCTAACCCTAGAGAGATGGGACTAGACAACACATAGTACTACCATCTAACCCTAGAGAGATGGGACTGGACTGGACAACACATAGTACTACCATCTAACCCTAGAGAGATGGGACTGGACTAGACAACACATAGTACTACCATCTAAACCTAGAGAGATGGGACTGGACTAGACACCACATAGACTACCATCTAACCCTAGAGAGATGGGACTAGAAACACATAGTACTACCATCTAACCCTAGAGAGATGGGACTGGACAACACATAGTACTACCATCTAACCCTAGAGAGATGGGACTGGACTGGACAACACATAGTACTACCATCTAAACCTAGAGAGATGGGACTGGACAACACATAGTACTACCATCTAACCCTAGAGAGATGGGACTGGACTGGACAACACATAGTACTACCATCTAACCCTAGAGAGATGGGACTGGACTGGACAACACATAGTACTACCATCTAACCCTAGAGAGATGGGACTGGACTGTGCAACACATAGTACTACCATCTAACCCTAGAGAGATGGGACTGGACTGTGCAACACATAGTACTACCATCTAACCCTAGAGAGATGGGACTAGACAACACATAGTACTACCATCTAACCCTAGAGAGATGGGACTGGACTGGACAACACATAGTACTACCATCTAACCCTAGAGAGATGGGACTGGACAACACATAGTACTACCATCTAACCCTAGAGAGATGGGACTGGACAACACATAGTACTACCATCTAACCCTAGAGAGATGGGACTGGACAACACATAGTACTACCATCTAACCCTAGAGAGATGGGACTGGACTGGACAACACATAGTACTACCATCTAACCCTAGAGAGATGGGACTGGACAACACATAGTACTACCATCTAACCCTAGAGAGATGGGACTGGACAACACATAGTACTACCATCTAACCCTAGAGAGATGGGACTGGACTGGACAACACATAGTACTACCATCTAACCCTAGAGAGATGGGACTGGACTGGGCAACACATAGTACTACCATCTAAACCTAGAGAGATGGGACTGGACTGGACAACACATAGTACTACCATCTAACCCTAGAGAGATGGGACTGGACTGGACAACACATAGTACTACCATCTAACCCTAGAGAGATGGGACTAGACAACACATAGTACTACCATCTAACGCTAGAGAGATGGGACTGGACAACACATAGTACTACCATCTAACCCTAGAGAGATGGGACTAGACAACACATAGTACTACCATCTAACCCTAGAGAGATGGGACTGGACAACACATAGTACTACCATCTAACCCTAGAGAGATGGGACTAGACAACACATAGTACTACCATCTAACCCTAGAGAGATGGGACTAGACAACACATAGTACTACCATCTAACCCTAGAGAGATGGGACTGGACAACACATAGTACTACCATCTAACCCTAGAGAGATGGGACTGGACAACACATAGTACTACCATCTAACCCTAGAGAGATGGGACTGGACAACACATAGTACTGCCATCTAACCCTAGAGAGATGGGACTAGACAACACATAGTACTACCATCTAACCCTCGCTTCGCGTTCCTAGGAAACTATGCAGTTTTTTGTTTTTTTACGTGTTATTTCTTACACTAGTACCCCAGGTCATCTTAGGTTTCTTTACATACAGCCGACAAGAACTACTGAATATAAGATCAGCGTCAACTCACCATCAGTACGACCAAGAATATGTTTTCGCGATGCGGATCCTGAGTTCTGCCTTACAACCAGTGTAACGGAGTGGATTCCATGCAGCGACCCAAAAAAAAAAACGACTCAGAAAAAGAGGGAAACGAAGCGGTCTTCTGGTCAGACTCCGGAGACGGGCACATCGTGCACCACTCCCCAGCATTCTTCTTGCCAATGTCCAGTCTCTTGACAACAAGGTTGATGAAATCCGAGCAAGGGTAGCATTCCAGAGGGACATCAGAGACTGTAACGTTCTCTGCTTCACGGAAACATGGCTCACTGGAGAGACGCAATCCGAAGCGGTGCAGCCAGCGGGTTTCTCCACGCATCGCGCCGACAGAAACAAACATCTCTCTGGTAAGAAGACGGGCGGGGCGTATGCCTTATGGCCAACGTGACATGGTGTGATGAAGGAAACATACAGGAACTCAAATCCTTCTGTTCACCTGATTTAGAATTCCTCACAATCAAATGTAGACCGCATTATCTACCAAGAGAATTCTCTTCGATTATAATCACAGCCGTATATATCCCCCCAAGCAGACACATCGATGGCTCTGAACGAACTTTATTTAACTCTCTGCAAACTGGAAACGATTTATCCGGAGGCTGCATTCATTGTAGCTGGGGATTTTAACAAGGCTAATCTGAAAACAAGACTCCCTAAATTTTATCAGCATATTGATTGCGCAACCAGGGGTGGAAAGACCCTGGATCATTGTTACTCTAACTTCCGCGACGCATATAAGGCCCTGCCCCGCCCCCTTTCGGAAAAGCTGACCACGACTCCATTTTGTTGATCCCTGCCTACAGACAGAAACTAAAACAAGAAGCTCCCACGCTGAGGTCTGTCCAACGCTGGTCCGACCAAGCTGACTCCACACTCCAAGACTGCTTCCATCACGTGGACTGGGAGATGTTTCGTATTGCGTCAGACAACAACATTGACGAATACGCTGATACGGTGTGCGAGTTCATTAGAACGTGCGTTGAAGATGTCGTTCCCATAGCAACGATTAAAACATTCCCTAACCAGAAACCGTGGATTGATGGCAGCATTCGTGTGAAACTGAAGGCACGAACCACTGCTTTTAATCAGGGCAAGGTGTCTGGTAACATGACTGAATACAAACAGTGCAGCTATTCCCTCCGCAAGGCTATCAAACAAGCTAAGCGCCAGTACAGAGACAAAGTAGAATCTCAATTCAACGGCTCAGACACAAGAGGTATGTGGCAGGGTCTACAGTCAATCACGGACTACAGGAAGAAACCCAGCCCAGTCTCGGACCAGGATGTCTTGCTCCCAGGCAGACTAAATAACTTTTTGCCCGCTTTGAGGACAATACAGTGCCACTGACACGGCCTGCAACGGAATCATGCGGTCTCTCCTTCACTGCAGCCGAAGTGAGTAAGACATTTAAACGTGTTAACCCTCGCAAGGCTGCAGGCCCAGACGGCATCCCCAGCCGCGCCCTCAGAGCATGCGCAGACCAGCTGGCCGGTGTGTTTACGGACATATTCAACCAATCCCTATACCAGTCTGCTGTTCCCACATGCTTCAAGAGGGCCACCATTGTTCCTGTTCCCAAGAAAGCTAAGGTAACTGAGCTAAACGACTACCGCCCCGTAGCACTCACATCCGTCATCATGAAGTGCTTTGAGAGACTAGTCAAGGACCATATCACCTCCACCCTACCTGACACCCTTGACCCACTCCAATTTGCTTACCGCCCAAATAGGTCCACAGACGATGCAATCTCAACCACACTGCACACTGCCCTAACCCATCTGGACAAGAGGAATACCTATGTGAGAATGCTGTTCATCGACTACAGCTCGGCATTCAACACCATAGTACCCTCCAAGCTCGTCATCAAGCTCGAGACCCTGGGTCTCGACCCCGCCCTGTGCAACTGGGTACTGGACTTCCTGACGGGCCGCCCCCAGGTGGTGAGGGTAGGCAACAACATCTCCTCCCCGCTGATCCTCAACACTGGGGCCCCACAAGGGTGCGTTCTGAGCCCCCTCCTGTACTCCCTGTTCACCCACGACTGCGTGGCCATGCACGCCTCCAACTCAATCATCAAGTTTGCGGACGACACAACAGTGGTAGGCTTGATTACCAACAACGACGAGACGGCCTACAGGGAGGAGGTGAGGGCCCTCGGAGTGTGGTGTCAGGAAAATAACCTCACACTCAATGTCAACAAAACTAAGGAGATGATTGTGGACTTCAGGAAACAGCAGAGGGAACACCCCCATCCACATCGATGGAACAGTAGTGGAGAGGGTAGCAAGTTTTAAGTTCCTCGGCATACACATCACAGACAAACTGAATTGGTCCACTCACACAGACAGCATCGTGAGGAAGGCGCAGCAGCGCCTCTTCAACCTCAGGAGGCTGAAGAAATTCGGCTTGTCACCAAAAGCACTCACAAACTTCTACAGATGCACAATCGAGAGCATCCTGGCGGGCTGTATCACCGCCTGGTATGGCAACTGCACCGCCCTCAACCGTAAGGCTCTCCAGAGGGTAGTGAGGTCTGCACAACGCATCACCGGGGCAAACTACCTGCCCTCCAGGACACCTACACCACCCGATGCTACAGGAAGGCCATAAAGATCATCAAGGACATCAACCACCCGAGCCACTGCCTGTTCACCCCGCTGTCATCCAGAAGGCGAGGTCAGTACAGGTGCATCAAAGCTGGGACCGAGAGACTGAAAAACAGCTTCTATCTCAAGGCCATCAGACTGTTAAACAGCCACCACTAACATTGAGTGGCTACTGCCAACACACTGTCAATGACACTGACTCTACTCCAGCCACTTTAATCATGGGAATTGATGGGAAATTATGTAAATATATCACTAGCCACTTTAAACAATGCTACCTTATATAATGTTACTTACCCTACATTGTTCATCTCATATGCATACGTTGATACTGTACTCTATATCATCGACTGCATCCTTATGTAATACATGTATCACTAGCCACTTTAACTATGCCACTTGGTTTACATACTTATCTCATATGTATATACTGTACTCGATATCATCTACTGTATCTTGCCTATGCTGCTCTGTACCATCACTCATTCATATATCCTTATGTACATATTCTTTATCCCCTTACACTGTGTATAAGACAGTAGTTTTTTTTTGGAATTGTTAGTTAGATTACTTGCTCGTTATTACTGCATTGTCGGAACTAGAAGCACAAGCATTTCGCTACACTCGCATTAACATCTGCTAACCATGTGTATGTGACAAATAAAATTTGATTTGATTTGATTTGATTTGATAAAGAGATGGGACTGGACTGGACAACACATAGTACTACCATCTAACCCTAGAGAGATGGGACTGTACTGGACAACACATAGTACTACCATCTAACCCTAGAGAGATGGGACTGGACTAGACAACACATAGTACTACCATCTAACCCTAGAGAGATGGGACTAGACAACACATAGTACTACCATCTAACCCTAGAGAGATGGGACTAGACAACACATAGTACTACCATCTAAACCTAGAGAGATGTGACTGGACCTGACAACACATAGTACTATCATCTAACCCTAGAGAGATGGGACTAGACAACACATAGTACTACCATCTAACCCTAGAGAGATGGGACTGGACAACACATAGTACTACCATCTAACCCTAGAGAGATGGGACTGGACTGGACAACACATAGTACTACCATCTAACCCTAGAGAGATGGGACTGGACTGGACAACACATAGTACTACCATCTAACCCTAGAGAGATGGGACTGGACTGGGCAACACATAGTACTACCATCTAAACCTAGAGAGATGGGACTGGACAACACATAGTACTACCATCTAACCCTAGAGAGATGGGACTGGACTGGACAACACATAGTACTACCATCTAACCCTAGAGAGATGGGACTGGACTGGACAAGACATAGTCCTGCCATCTAACCCTAGAGAGATGGGACTGGACAACACATAGTACTACCATCTAACCCTAGAGAGATGGGACTGGACAACACATAGTACTACCATCTAACCCTAGAGAGATGGGACTGGACAACACATAGTACTACCATCTAACCCTAGAGAGATGGGACTAGACAACACATAGTACTACCATCTAACCCTAGAGAGATGGGACTAGACAACATATAGTACTACCATCTAACCCTAGAGAGATGGGACTGGACTGGACAACACATAGTACTACCATCTAACCCTAAAGAGATGGGACTAGACAACACATAGTACTACCATCTAACCCTAGAGAGATGGGACTAGACAACACATAGTACTACCATCTAACCCTAGAGAGATGGGACTGGACTGGACAACACATAGTACTACCATCTAACCCTAGAGAGATGGGACTGGACTAGACACCACATAGACCTACCATCTAACCCTAGAGAGATGGGACTAGAAACACATAGTACTACCATCTAACCCTAGAGAGATGGGACTGGACAACACATAGTACTACCATCTAACCCTAGAGAGATGGGACTGGACTGGACAACACATAGTACTACCATCTAACCCTAGAGAGATGGGACTGGACTGGACAAGACATAGTCCTGCCATCTAACCCTAGAGAGATGGGACTGGACAACACATAGTACTACCATCTAACCCTAGAGAGATGGGACTGGACTGGACAACACATAGTACTACCATCTAACCCTAGAGAGATGGGACTGGACTGGACAACACATAGTACTACCATCTAACCCTAGAGAGATGGGACTGGACTGGACAAGACATAGTACTACCATCTAACCCTAGAGAGATGGGACTGGACAACACATAGTACTACCATCTAACCCTAGAGAGATGGGACTGGACTAGACAACACATAGTACTACCATCTAACCCTAGAGAGATGGGACTGGACTGGACAACACATAGTACTACCATCTAAACCTAGAGAGATGGGACTGGACAACACATAGTACTACCATCTAACCCTAAAGAGATGGGACTGGAATGGACAACACATAGTACTACCATCTAACCCTAGAGAGATGGGACTAGTCAACACATAGTACTACCATCTAACCCTAGAGAGATGGGACTGGACTGGACAACACATAGTACTACCATCTAACCCTAGAGAGATGGGACTAGTCAACACATAGTACTACCATCTAACCCTAGAGAGATGGGACTGGACTGGACAACACATAGTACTACCATCTAACCCTAGAGAGATGGGACTGGACTGGACAACACATAGTACTACCATCTAACCCTAGAGAGATGGGACTGGACAACACATAGTACTACCATCTAACCCTAGAGAGATGGGACTGGACAACACATAGTACTACCATCTAACCCTAGAGAGATGGGACTGGACTGCACAACACATAGTACTACCATCTAACCCTAGAGAGATGGGACTGGACTGGACAACACATAGTACTACCATCTAACCCTAGAGAGATGGGACTGGACAACACATAGTACTACCATCTAACCCTAGAGAGATGGGACTGGACTGGACAACACATAGTACTACCATCTAACCCTAGAGAGATGGGACTGGACTGGACAACACATAGTACTACCATCTAACCCTAGAGAGATGGGACTGGACTGGACAACACATAGTACTACCATCTAACCCTAGAGAGATGGGACTGGACTGGACAACACATAGTACTACCATCTAACCCTAGAGAGATGGGACTGGACTGGACAACACATAGTACTACCATCTAACCCTAGAGAGATGGGACTGGACAACACATAGTACTACCATCTAACCCTAGAGAGATGGGACTGGACTGGACAACACATAGTACTACCATCTAACCCTAGAGAGATGGGACTGGACAACACATAGTACTACCATCTAACCCTAAAGAGATGGGACTGGACTGGACAACACATAGTACTACCATCTAACCCTAGAGAGATGGGACTAGTCAACACATAGTACTACCATCTAACCCTAGAGAGATGGGACTGGACAACACATAGTACTACCATCTAACCCTAGAGAGATGGGACTGGACTGGACAACACATAGTACTACCATCTAACCCTAGAGAGATGGGACTGGACAACACATAGTACTACCATCTAACCCTAGAGAGATGGGACTGGACTGGAAACACATAGTACTACCATCTAACCCTAGAGAGATGGGACTGGACTGGACAACACATAGTACTACCATCTAACCCTAGAGAGATGGGACTGGACAACACATAGTACTACCATCTAACCTTAGAGAGATGGGACTGGACAACACATAGTACTACCATCTAACCCTAGAGAGATGGGACTGGACAACACATAGTACTACCATCTAACCCTAGAGAGATGGGACTGGACTGGACAACATATAGTACTACCATATAATCCTAGAGAGATGGGACTGGACAACACATAGTACTACCATCTAACCCTAGAGAGATGGGACTAGACAACACATAGTACTACCATCTAACCCTAGAGAGATGGGACTGGACAACACATAGTACTACCATCTAACCCTAGAGATATGGGACTAGTCAACACATAGTACTACCATCTAACCCTAGAGAGATGGGACTGGACTGGACAACACATAGTACTACCATCTAACCCTAGAGAGATGGGACTGGACTGGACAACACATAGTACTACCATCTAACCCTAGAGAGATAGGACTGGACTGGACAACACATAGTACTACCATCTAACCCTAGAGAGATGGGACTGGACAACACATAGTACTACCATCTAACCCTAGAGAGATGGGACTGGACTAGACAACACATAGTACTACCATCTAACCCTAGAGAGATGGGACTGGACAACACATAGTACTACCATCTAACCCTAGAGAGATGGGACTGGACTGGACAACACATAGTACTACCATCTAACCCTAGAGAGATGGGACTGGACTGGACAACACACAGTACTACCATCTAACCCTAGAGAGATGGGACTAGTCAACACATAGTACTACCATCTAACCCTAGAGAGATGGGACTGGACTGGACAACACATAGTACTACCATCTAACCCTAGAGAGATGGGACTGGACTGGACAACACAT
This sequence comes from Oncorhynchus tshawytscha, assembly GCF_018296145.1. Lineage (NCBI taxonomy): Eukaryota > Metazoa > Chordata > Actinopteri > Salmoniformes > Salmonidae > Oncorhynchus > Oncorhynchus tshawytscha. The sequence continues at coordinate 9,367 of NW_024609256.1, read as the reverse complement.
AGTACTACCATCTAACCCTAGAGAGATGGGACTGGACAACACATAGTACTACCATCTAACCCTAGAGAGATGGGACTGGACTGGACAACACATAGTACTACCATCTAACCCTAAAGAGATGGGACTGGACTGGACAACACATAGTACTACCATCTAACCCTAGAGAGATGGGACTGGACAACACATAGTACTACCATCTAACCCTAGAGAGATGGGACTAGACAACACATAGTACTACCATCTAACCCTAGAGAGATGGGACTGGACTGGACAACACATAGTACTACCATCTAACCCTAGAGAGATGGGACTGGACAACACATAGTACTACCATCTAACCCTAGAGAGATGGGACTGGACTGGACAACACATAGGACTACCATCTAACCCTAGATAGATGGGACTGGACAACACATAGTACTACCATCTAACCCTAGAGTGATGGGACTGGACTGGACAACACATAGTACTACCATCTAACCCTAGAGAGATGGGACTGGACAACACATAGTACTACCATCTAACCCTAGAGAGATGGGACTGGACTAGACAACACATAGTACTACCATCTAACCCTAGATAGATGGGACTGGACAACACATAGTACTACCATCTAACCCTAGAGAGATGGGACTGGACAACACATAGTACTACCATCTAACCCTAGAGAGATGGGACTGGACAACACATAGTACTACCATCTAACCCTAGAGAGATGGGACTGGACTGGACAACACATAGTACTACCATCTAAACCTAGAGAGATGGGACTGGACAACACATAGTACTACCATCTAACCCTAGAGAGATGGGACTGGACAACACATAGTACTACCATCTAACCCTAGAGAGATGGGACTGGACTGGGCAACACATAGTACTACCATCTAAACCTAGAGAGATGGGACTGGACTGGACAACACATAGTACTACCATCTAACCCTAGAGAGATGGGACTAGACAACACATAGTACTACCATCTAACCCTAGAGAGATGGGACTGGACTGGACAACACATAGTACTACCATCTAACCCTAGAGAGATGGGACTAGACAACACATAGTACTACCATCTAACGCTAGAGAGATGGGACTGGACAACACATAGTACTACCATCTAACCCTAGAGAGATGGGACTAGACAACACATAGTACTACCATCTAACCCTAGAGAGATGGGACTGGACAACGCGTTCCTAGGAAACTATGCAGTTTTTTGTTTTTTTACGTGTTATTTCTTACACTAGTACCCCAGGTCATCTTAGGTTTCTTTACATACAGCCGACAAGAACTACTGAATATAAGATCAGCGTCAACTCACCATCAGTACGACCAAGAATATGTTTTTCGCGATGCGGATCCTGAGTTCTGCCTTACAACCAGTGTAACGGAGTGGATTCACATGCAGCGACCCAAAAAAAAACGACTCAGAAAAAGAGGGAAACGAAGCGGTCTTCTGGTCAGACTCCGGAGACGGGCACATCGTGCACCACTCCCCAGCATTCTTCTTGCCAATGTCCAGTCTCTTGACAACAAGGTTGATGAAATCCGAGCAAGGGTAGCATTCCAGAGGGACATCAGAGACTGTAACGTTCTCTGCTTCACGGAAACATGGCTCACTGGAGAGACGCAATCCGAAGCGGTGCAGCCAGCGGGTTTCTCCACGCATCGCGCCGACAGAAACAAACATCTCTCTGGTAAGAAGACGGGCGGGGGCGTATGCCTTATGGCCAACGTGACATGGTGTGATGAAGGAAACATACAGGAACTCAAATCCTTCTGTTCACCTGATTTAGAATTCCTCACAATCAAATGTAGACCGCATTATCTACCAAGAGAATTCTCTTCGATTATAATCACAGCCGTATATATCCCCCCCAGAGACACATCGATGGCTCTGAACGAACTTTATTTAACTCTCTGCAAACTGGAAACGATTTATCCGGAGGCTGCATTCATTGTAGCTGGGGATTTTAACAAGGCTAATCTGAAAACAAGACTCCCTAAATTTTATCAGCATATTGATTGCGCAACCAGGGGTGGAAAGACCCTGGATCATTGTTACTCTAACTTCCGCGACGCATATAAGGCCCTGCCCCGCCCCCTTTCGGAAAAGCTGACCACGACTCCATTTTGTTGATCCCTGCCTACAGACAGAAACTAAAACAAGAAGCTCCCACGCTGAGGTCTGTCCAACGCTGGTCCGACCAAGCTGACTCCACACTCCAAGACTGCTTCCATCACGTGGACTGGGAGATGTTTCAGTATTGCGTCAGACAACAACATTGACGAATACGCTGATACGGTGTGCGAGTTCATTAGAACGTGCGTTGAAGATGTCGTTCCCATAGCAACGATTAAAACATTCCCTAACCAGAAACCGTGGATTGATGGCAGCATTCGTGTGAAACTGAAGGCACGAACCACTGCTTTTAATCAGGGCAAGGTGTCTGGTAACATGACTGAATACAAACAGTGCAGCTATTCCCTCCGCAAGGCTATCAAACAAGCTAAGCGCCAGTACAGAGACAAAGTAGAATCTCAATTCAACGGCTCAGACACAAGAGGTATGTGGCAGGGTCTACAGTCAATCACGGACTACAGGAAGAAACCCAGCCCAGTCTCGGACCAGGATGTCTTGCTCCCAGGCAGACTAAATAACTTTTTGCCCGCTTTGAGGACAATACAGTGCCACTGACACGGCCTGCAACGGAATCATGCGGTCTCTCCTTCACTGCAGCCGAAGTGAGTAAGACATTTAAACGTGTTAACCCTCGCAAGGCTGCAGGCCCAGACGGCATCCCCAGCCGCGCCCTCAGAGCATGCGCAGACCAGCTGGCCGGTGTGTTTACGGACATATTCAACCAATCCCTATACCAGTCTGCTGTTCCCACATGCTTCAAGAGGGCCACCATTGTTCCTGTTCCCAAGAAAGCTAAGGTAACTGAGCTAAACGACTACCGCCCCGTAGCACTCACATCCGTCATCATGAAGTGCTTTGAGAGACTAGTCAAGGACCATATCACCTCCACCCTACCTGACACCCTTGACCCACTCCAATTTGCTTACCGCCCAAATAGGTCCACAGACGATGCAATCTCAACCACACTGCACACTGCCCTAACCCATCTGGACAAGAGGAATACCTATGTGAGAATGCTGTTCATCGACTACAGCTCGGCATTCAACACCATAGTACCCTCCAAGCTCGTCATCAAGCTCGAGACCCTGGGTCTCGACCCCGCCCTGTGCAACTGGGTACTGGACTTCCTGACGGGCCGCCCCCAGGTGGTGAGGGTAGGCAACAACATCTCCTCCCCGCTGATCCTCAACACTGGGGCCCCACAAGGGTGCGTTCTGAGCCCCCTCCTGTACTCCCTGTTCACCCACGACTGCGTGGCCATGCACGCCTCAACTCAATCATCAAGTTTGCGGACGACACAACAGTGGTAGGCTTGATTACCAACAACGACGAGACGGCCTACAGGGAGGAGGTGAGGGCCCTCGGAGTGTGGTGTCAGGAAAATAACCTCACACTCAATGTCAACAAAACTAAGGAGATGATTGTGGACTTCAGGAAACAGCAGAGGGAACACCCCCCATCCACATCGATGGAACAGTAGTGGAGAGGGTAGCAAGTTTTAAGTTCCTCGGCATACACATCACAGACAAACTGAATTGGTCCACTCACACAGACAGCATCGTGAGGAAGGCGCAGCAGCGCCTCTTCAACCTCAGGAGGCTGAAGAAATTCGGCTTGTCACCAAAAGCACTCACAAACTTCTACAGATGCACAATCGAGAGCATCCTGGCGGGCTGTATCACCGCCTGGTATGGCAACTGCACCGCCCTCAACCGTAAGGCTCTCCAGAGGGTAGTGAGGTCTGCACAACGCATCACCGGGGCAAACTACCTGCCCTCCAGGACACCTACACCACCCGATGCTACAGGAAGGCCATAAAGATCATCAAGGACATCAACCACCGAGCCACTGCCTGTTCACCCCGCTGTCATCCAGAAGGCGAGGTCAGTACAGGTGCATCAAAGCTGGGACCGAGAGACTGAAAAACAGCTTCTATCTCAAGGCCATCAGACTGTTAAACAGCCACCACTAACATTGAGTGGCTACTGCCAACACACTGTCAATGACACTGACTCTACTCAGCCACTTTAATCATGGGAATTGATGGGAAATTATGTAAATATATCACTAGCCACTTTAAACAATGCTACCTTATATAATGTTACTTACCCTACATTGTTCATCTCATATGCATACGTTGACACATAGTACTACCATCTAACCCTAGAGAGATGGGACTGGACTAGACAACACATAGTACTACCATCTAACCCTAGAGAGATGGGACTGGACAACACATAGTACTACCATCTAACCCTAGAGAGATGGGACTGGACTGGACAACACATAGTACTACCATCTAACCCTAGAGAGATGGGACTAGACAACATATAGTACTACCATCTAACCCTAGAGAGATGGGACTGGACAACACATAGTACTACCATCTAACCCTAGAGAGATGGGACTGGACAACACATAGTACTACCATCTAACCCTAGAGAGATGGGACTAGACAACACATAGTACTACCATCTAACCCTAGAGAGATGGGACTAGACAACATATAGTACTACCATCTAACCCTAGAGAGATGGGACTGGACTGGACAACACATAGTACTACCATCTAACCCTAAAGAGATGGGACTAGACAACACATAGTACTACCATCTAACCCTAGAGAGATGGGACTAGACAACACATAGTACTACCATCTAACCCTAGAGAGATGGGACTGGACTGGACAACACATAGTACTACCATCTAACCCTAGAGAGATGGGACTGGACTAGACACCACATAGACCTACCATCTAACCCTAGAGAGATGGGACTAGAAACACATAGTACTACCATCTAACCCTAGAGAGATGGGACTGGACAACACATAGTACTACCATCTAACCCTAGAGAGATGGGACTGGACTGGACAACACATAGTACTACCATCTAACCCTAGAGAGATGGGACTGGACTGGACAAGACATAGTCCTGCCATCTAACCCTAGAGAGATGGGACTGGACAACACATAGTACTACCATCTAACCCTAGAGAGATGGGACTGGACAACACATAGTACTACCATCTAACCCTAGAGAGATGGGACTGGACTGGACAACACATAGTACTACCATCTAACCCTAGAGAGATGGGACTGGACTGGACAACACATAGTACTACCATCTAACCCTAGAGAGATGGGACTGGACAACACATAGTACTACCATCTAACCCTAAAGAGATGGGACTGGAATGGACAACACATAGTACTACCATCTAACCCTAGAGAGATGGGACTAGTCAACACATAGTACTACCATCTAACCCTAGAGAGATGGGACTGGACTGGACAACACATAGTACTACCATCTAACCCTAGAGAGATGGGACTAGTCAACACATAGTACTACCATCTAACCCTAGAGAGATGGGACTGGACTGGACAACACATAGTACTACCATCTAACCCTAGAGAGATGGGACTGGACTGGACAACACATAGTACTACCATCTAACCCTAGAGAGATGGGACTGGACAACACATAGTACTACCATCTAACCCTAGAGAGATGGGACTAGACAACACATAGTACTACCATCTAACCCTAGAGAGATGGGACTGGACTGGACAACACATAGTACTACCATCTAACCCTAGAGAGATGGGACTGGACAACACATAGTTCTACCATCTAACCCTAGAGAGATGGGACTGGACAACACATAGTACTACCATCTAACCCTAGAGAGATGGGACTGGACTGCACAACACATAGTACTACCATCTAACCCTAGAGAGATGGGACTGGACTGACAACACATAGTACTACCATCTAACCCTAGAGAGATGGGACTGGACTGGACAACACATAGTACTACCATCTAACCCTAGAGAGATGGGACTGGACTGGACAACACATAGTACTACCATCTAACCCTAGAGAGATGGGACTGGACTGGACAACACATAGTACTACCATCTAACCCTAGAGAGATGGGACTGGACAACACATAGTACTACCATCTAACCCTAGAGAGATGGGACTGGACTGGACAACACATAGTACTACCATCTAACCCTAGAGAGATGGGACTAGTCAACACATAGTACTACCATCTAACCCTAGAGAGATGGGACTGGACAACACATAGTACTACCATCTAACCCTAGAGAGATGGGACTGGACTGACAACACATAGTACTACCATCTAACCCTAGAGAGATGGGACTGGACAACACATAGTACTACCATCTAACCCTAGAGAGATGGGACTGGACTGGCAAACACATAGTACTACCATCTAACCCTAGAGAGATGGGACTGGACTGGACAACACATAGTACTACCATCTAACCCTAGAGAGATGGGACTGGACAACACATAGTACTACCATCTAACCTTAGAGAGATGGGACTGGACAACACATAGTACTACCATCTAACCCTAGAGAGATGGGACTGGACAACACATAGTACTACCATCTAACCCTAGAGAGATGGGACTGGACTGGACAACATATAGTACTACCATATAATCCTAGAGAGATGGGACTGGACAACACATAGTACTACCATCTAACCCTAGAGAGATGGGACTAGACAACACATAGTACTACCATCTAACCCTAGAGAGATGGGACTGGACAACACATAGTACTACCATCTAACCCTAGAGATATGGGACTGGACTGGACAACACATAGTACTACCATCTAACCCTAGAGAGATGGGACTGGACAACACATAGTACTACCATCTAACCCTAGAGAGATGGGACTGGACTGGACAACACATAGTACTACCATCTAACCCTAGAGAGATGGGACTGGACTGGACAACACATAGTACTACCATCTAACCCTAGAGAGATGGGACTGGACTAGACAACACATAGTACTACCATCTAACCCTAGAGAGATGGGACTGGACAACACATAGTACTACCATCTAACCCTAGAGAGATGGGACTGGACTGGACAACACATAGTACTACCATCTAACCCTAGAGAGATGGGACTAGACAACATATAGTACTACCATCTAACCCTAGAGAGATGGGACTGGACTGGACAACACACAGTACTACCATCTAACCCTAGAGAGATGGGACTAGTCAACACATAGTACTACCATCTAACCCTAGAGAGATGGGACTGGACTGGACAACACATAGTACTACCATCTAACCCTAGAGAGATGGGACTGGACTGGACAACACATAGTACTACCATCTAACCCTAGAGAGATGGGACTGGACAACACATAGTACTACCATCTAACCCTAGAGAGATGGGACTGGACAACACATAGTACTACCATCTAACCCTAGAGAGATGGGACTGGACTGGACAACACATAGTACTACCATCTAACCCTAAAGAGATGGGACTGGACTGGACAACACATAGTACTACCATCTAACCCTAGAGAGATGGGACTGGACAACACATAGTACTACCATCTAACCCTAGAGAGATGGGACTAGACAACACATAGTACTACCATCTAACCCTAGAGAGATGGGACTGGACTGGACAACACATAGTACTACCATTTAACCCTAGAGAGATGGGACTGGACAACACATAGTACTACCATCTAACCCTAGAGAGATGGGACTGGACTGGACAACACATAGGACTACCATCTAACCCTAGATAGATGGGACTGGACTGGACAACACATAGTACTACCATCTAACCCTAGAGAGATGGGACTAGACAACACATAGTACTACCATCTAACCCTAGAGAGATGGGACTAGACAACACATAGTACTACCATCTAACCCTAGAGAGATGGGACTGGACTAGACAACACATAGTACTACCATCTAACCCTAGATAGATGGGACTGGACAACACATAGTACTACCATCTAACCCTAGAGAGATGGGACTGGACAACACATAGTACTACCATCTAACCCTAGAGAGATGGGACTGGACAACACATAGTACTACCATCTAACCCTAGAGAGATGGGACTGGACTGGACAACACATAGTACTACCATCTAACCCTAGAGAGATGGGACTGGACTGGGCAACACATAGTACTACCATCTAACCCTAGAGAGATGGGACTGGACTGGACAACACATAGTACTACCATCTAACCCTAGAGAGATGGGACTAGACAACACATAGTACTACCATCTAACCCTAGAGAGATGGGACTGGACTGGACAACACATAGTACTACCATCTAACCCTAGAGAGATGGGACTGGACAACACATAGTACTACCATCTAACCCTAGAGAGATGGGACTGGACAACACATAGTACTACCATCTAACCCTAGAGAGATGGGACTGGACAACACATAGTACTACCATCTAACCCTAGAGAGATGGGACTGGACAACACATAGTACTACCATCTAACCCTAGAGAGATGGGACTGGACAACACATAGTACTACCATCTAACCCTAGAGAGATGGGACTGGACTGGACAACACATAGTACTACCATCTAACCCTAGAGAGATGGGACTGGACTGGACAAGACATAGTCCTGCCATCTAACCCTAGAGAGATGGGACTGGACAACACATAGTACTACCATCTAACCCTAGAGAGATGGGACTGGACTGGACAACACATAGTACTACCATCTAACCCTAGAGAGATGGGACTGGACTGACAACACATAGTACTACCATCTAACCCTAGAGAGATGGGACTGGACTGGACAACACATAGTACTACCATCTAAACCTAGAGAGATGGGACTGGACTGGACAACACATAGTACTACCATCTAACCCTAGAGAGATGGGACTGGACAACACATAGTACTACCATCTAACCCTAGAGAGATGGGACTGGACTGGGCAACACATAGTACTACCATCTAAACCTAGAGAGATGGGACTGGACTGGACAACACATAGTACTACCATCTAACCCTAGAGAGATGGGACTAGACAACACATAGTACTACCATCTAACCCTAGAGAGATGGGACTGGACTGGACAACACATAGTACTACCATCTAACCCTAGAGAGATGGGACTGGACAACACATAGTACTACCATCTAACCCTAGAGAGATGGGACTAGACAACACATAGTACTACCATCTAACCCTAGAGAGATGGGACTGGACTGGACAACACATAGTACTACCATCTAACCCTAGAGAGATGGGACTGGACAACACATAGTACTACCATCTAACCCTAGAGAGATGGGACTGGACAACACATAGTACTACCATCTAACCCTAGAGAGATGGGACTAGACAACACATAGTACTACCATCTAACCCTAGAGAGA
>NW_024609255.1:80000-128840 GCF_018296145.1 Oncorhynchus tshawytscha | reverse complement strand
CACTGATCTACAGTATGACTGTTAGTAGAGGACTGACTAGATAGAATTCCACTGTGAACACTGATCTACAGTATGACTGTTAGTAGAGGACTGACTAGATAGAATTCCTGTGAACACTGATCTACAGTATGACTGTTAGTAGAGGACTGACTAGATAAATTCCACTGATCTACAGTATGACTGTTAGTAGAGGACTGACTAGATAGAATTCCACTGTGGACACTGATCTACAGTATGACTGTTAGTAGAGGACTGACTAGATATAATTCCACTGTGAACACTGATCTACAGTATGACTGTTAGTAGAGGACTGACTAGATAGGAATGATCCAGTATGACTGTTAGTAAAGGACACTGATCTGATCTACAGTATGACTGTTAGTAGAGGACTGACTAGATAGAATTCACTGTGAACACTGATCTACAGTATGACTGTTAGTAGAGGACTGACTAGATAGAATTCCACTGTGGACACTGATCTACAGTATGACTGTTAGTAGAGGACTGACTAGATAGAATTCCACTGTGGACACTGATCTACAGTATGACTGTTAGTAGAGGACTGACTAGATAGAATTCCACTGTGAACACTGATCTACAGTATGACTGTTAGTATGACTGATATAATTCCACTGTGAACACTGATCTACAGTATGACTGAGAGGACTACTAGATATAATTCCAGAACTGTGAACACTGATCTACAGTATGACTGTTAGTAGAGGACTGACTAGATATAATTCCACTGTGAACACTGATCTACAGTATGACTGTTAGTAGAGGACTGACTAGATATAATTCCACTGTGAACACTGATCTACAGTATGACTGTTAGTAAGGACTGACTAGATAGAATTCCACTGTGAACACTGATCTACAGTATGACTGTTAGTAGAGGACTGACTAGATAGAATTCCCACTGATCTACAGTATGACTGTTAGTAGAGGACTGACTAGATATAATTCCACTGTGAACACTGATCTACAGTATGACTGTTAGTAGAGGACTGACTAGATATAATTCCAACACTGATCTACAGTATGACTGTTAGTAGAGGACTGACTAGATATAATTCCACTGTGAACACTGATCTACAGTATGACTGTTAGTAGAGGAACACTGATCTAGATGACTGTTAGTATTAGATAGAATTCCACTGTGAACACTGATCTACAGTATGACTGTTAGTAGAGGACTGACTAGATAGAATTCCACTGTGACACTGATCTACAGTATGACTGTTAGTAGAGGACTGACTAGATAGAATTCCACTGTGAACACTGATCTACAGTATGACTGTTAGTAGAGGACTGACTAGATATAATTCCCACTGTGAACACTGATCTACAGTATGACTGTTAGTAGAGGACTGACTAGATATAATTCCACTGTGAACACTGATCTACAGTATGACTGTTAGTAGAGGACTGACTAGATATAATTCCACTGTGAACTGATCTACAGTATGACTGTTGGTAGAGGACTGACTAGATATAATTCCACTGTGAACACTCTACAGTATGACTGTTAGTAGAGGACTGACTAGATATAATTCCACTGTGAACACTGATCTACAGTATGACTGTTAGTAGAGGACTGACTAGATATAATTCCACTGTGAACACTGATCTACAGTATGACTGTTAGTAGAGGACTGACTAGATAGAATTCCACTGTGAACACTGATCTACAGTATGACTGTTAGTAGAGGACTGACTAGATATAATTCCACTGTGAACACTGATCTACAGTATGACTGTTAGTAGAGGACTGACTAGATAGAATTCCTGACACTGACTGTATGACTGTTAGTAGAGGACTGACTAGATATACCACTGATCTACAGTATGACTGTTAGTAGAGGACTGACTAGATAGAATTCCACTGTGAACACTGATCTACATTATGACTGTTAGTAGAGGACTGACTAGATAGAATTCCACTGTGGACACTGATCTACAGTATGACTGTTAGTAGAGGACTGACTAGATAGAATTCCACTGTGAAAACTGATCTACAGTATGACTGTTAGTAGAGGACTGACTAGATATAATTCCACTGTGAACACTGATCTACAGTATGACTGTTAGTAAAGGACTGACTAGATAGAATTCCACTGTGAACACTGATCTACAGTCTGACTGTTAGTAGAGGACTGACTAGATAGAATTCCAACTGATCTACAGTATGACTGTTACTGACTCTGAACACTGATCTACAGTATGACTGTTAGTAGAGGACTGACTAGATATAATTCCACTGTGAACACTGATCTACAGTATGACTGTTAGTAGAGGACTGACTAGATATAATTCCACTGTGAACACTGATCTACAGTATGACTGTTAGTAGAGGACTGACTAGATAGAATTCCACTGATCTACAGTATGACTGTTAGTAGAGGACTGACTAGATAGAATTCCACTGTGAACACTGATCTACAGTATGACTGTTAGTAGAGGACTGACTAGATAGAATTCCACTGTGAACACTGATCTACAGTATGACTGTTAGTAGAGGACTGACTAGATATAATTCCACTGTGAACACTGATCTACAGTATGACTGTTAGTAGAGGACTGACTAGATAGAATTCCACTGTGAACACTGACAGTATGACTGTTAGTAGAGGACTGACTAGATATAATTCCACTGTGAACACTGATCTACAGTATGACTGTTAGTAGAGGACTGACTAGATAGAATTCCACTGTGAACACTGATCTACAGTATGACTGTTAGTAGAGGACTGACTAGATAGAATTCCACTGTGAACACTGATCTACAGTATGACTGTTAGTAGAGGACTGACTAGATAGAATTCCACTGTGAACACTGATCTACAGTATGACTGTTAGTAGAGGACTGACTAGATAGAATTCCAGTATGACTGTTAGTAGAGGACACTGATCTACAGTATGACTGTTAGTAGAGGACTGACTAGATAGAATTCCACTGTGAACACTGATCTACAGTATGACTGTTAGTAGAGGACTGACTAGATATTCCACTGTTGATCTACAGTATGACTGTTAGGAGGACTGACTAGATAGAATTCCACTGTGAACACTGATCTACAGTATGACTGTTAGTAGAGGACTGACTAGATATAATTCCACTGTGAACACTGATCTACAGTATGACTGTTAGTAGAGGACTGACTAGATATAATTCCACTGATCTACAGTATGACTGTTAGTAGAGGACTGACTAGATAGAATTCCACTGTGAACACTGATCTACAGTATGACTGTTAGTAAAGGACTGACTAGATATAATTCCACTGTGAACACTGATCTACAGTATGACTGTTAGTAGAGGACTGACTAGATAGAATTCCACTGTGAACACTGATCTACAGTATGACTGTTAGTAGAGGACTGACTAGATAGAATTCCACTGTGAACACTGATCTACAGTATGACTGTTAGTAGAGGACTGACTAGATATAATTCCACTGTGAACACTGATCTACAGTATGACTGTTAGTAGAGGACTGACTAGATAGAATTCCAATTCCAGAGGACTGACTAGATATAATTCCACTGTGAACACTGATCTACAGTATGACTGTTAGTAGAGGACTGACTAGATATAATTCCACTGTGAACACTGATCTACAGTATGACTGTTAGTAGAGGACTGACTAGATAGAATTCCACTGTGAACACTGATCTACAGTATGACTGTTAGTAGAGGACTGACTAGATAGAATTCCACTGTGAACACTGATCTACAGTATGACTGTTAGTAGAGGACTGACTAGATATAATTCCACTGTGAACACTGATCTACAGTATGACTGTTAGTAGAGGACTGACTAGATATAATTCCACTGTGAACACTGATCTACAGTATGACTGTTAGTAGAGGACTGACTAGATAGAATTCCACTGTGAACACTGATCTACAGTATGACTGTTAGTAGAGGACTGACTAGATATAATTCCACTGTGAACACTGATCTACAGTATGACTGTTAGTAGAGGACTGACTAGATAGAATTCCACTGTGAACACTGATCTACAGTATGACTGTTAGTAGAGGACTGACTAGATATAATTCCACTGTGAACACTGATCTACAGTATGACTGTTAGTAGAGGACTGACTAGATAGAATTCCACCACTGATCTACAGTATGACTGTTAGTAGAGGACTGACTAGATAGAATTCCACTGAACACTGATCTACAGTATGACTGTTAGTAGAGGACTGACTAGATAGAATTCCACTGTGAACACTGATCTACAGTATGACTGTTAGTAGAGGACTGACTAGATATAATTCCACTGTGAACACTGATCTACAGTATGACTGTTAGTAGAGGACTGACTAGATAGAATACTAACACTGATCTACAGTATGACTGTTAGTAGAGGACTGACTAGATATAATTCCACTGTGAACACTGATCTACAGTATGACTGTTAGTAGAGGACTGACTAGATATAATTCCACTGTGAACACTGATCTACAGTATGACTGTTAGTAGAGGACTGACTAGATATAATTCCACTGTGAACACTGATCTACAGTATGACTGTTAGTAGAGGACTGACTAGATATAATTCCACTGTGAACACTGATCTACAGTATGACTGTTAGTAGAGGACTGAGTATGACTGTTAGTATGAGGACTGACTAGATATAATTCCACTGTGAACACTGATCTACAGTATGACTGTTAGTAGAGGACTGACTAGATAGAATTCCACTGTGAACACTGATCTACAGTATGACTGTTAGTAGAGGACTGACTAGATAGAATTCCACTGTGAACACTGATCTACAGTATGACTGTTAGTAGAGGACTGACTAGATAGAATTCCACTGTGAACACTGATCTACAGTATGACTGTTAGTAGAGGACTGACTAGATATAATTCCACTGTGAACACTGATCTACAGTATGACTGTTAGTAGAGGACTGACTAGATATAATTCCACTGTGAACACTGATCTACAGTATGACTGTTAGTAGAGGACTGACTAGATAGAATTCCACTGTGAACACTGATCTACAGTATGACTGTTAGTAGAGGACTGACTAGATATAATTCCACTGTGAACACTGATCTACAGTATGACTGTTAGTAGAGGACTGACTAGATAGAATTCCACTGTGAACACTGATCTACAGTATGACTGTTAGTAGAGGACTGACTAGATAGAATTCCACTGTGAACACTCTACAGTATGACTGTTAGTAACACTGATCTACAGACTGTTAGTAGAGGACTGACTAGATAGAATTCCACTGTGAACACTGATCTACAGTATGACTGTTAGTAGAGGACTGACTAGATATAAATTCCACTGTGAACACTGATCTACAGTATGACTGTTAGTAGAGGACTGACTAGATATAATTCCACTGTGAACACTGATCTACAGTATGACTGTTAGTAGAGGACTGACTAGATATAATTCCACTGTGAACACTGATCTACAGTATGACTGTTAGTAGAGGACTGACTAGATAGAATTCCACTGTGAACACTGATCTACAGTATGACTGTTAGTAGAGGACTGACTAGATAGAATTCCACTGTGAACACTGATCTACAGTATGACTGTTAGTAGAGGACTGACTAGATAGAATTCCACTGTGAACACTGATCTACAGTATGACTGTTAGTAGAGGACTGACTAGATATAATTCCACTGTGAACACTGATCTACAGTATGACTGTTAGTAGAGGACTGACTAGATATAATTCCACTGTGACACTGATCTACAGTATGACTGTTAGTAGAGGACTGACTAGATATAATTCCACTGTGACACTGATCTACAGTATGACTGTTAGTAGAGGACTGACTAGATAGAATTCCACTGTGAACACTGATCTACAGTATGACTGTTAGTAGAGGACTGACTAGATAGAATTCCACTGATCTACAGTATGACTTAGTAAAGGACTGACTAGATAGAATTCCACTGTGAACACTGATCTACAGTATGACTGTTAGTAGAGGACTGACTAGATAGAATTCCACTGTGAAAACTGATCTACAGTATGACTGTTAGTAAAGGACTGACTAGATAGAATTCCACTGTGAACACTGATCTACATTATGACTGTTAGTAGAGGACTGACTAGATAGAATTCCACTGTGGACACTGATCTACAGTATGACTGTTAGTAGAGGACTGACTAGATAGAATTCCACTGTGAAAACTGATCTACAGTATGACTGTTAGTAGAGGACTGACTAGATATAATTCCACTGTGAACACTGATCTACAGTATGACTGTTAGTAGAGGACTGACTAGATATAATTCCACTGTGAACACTGATCTACAGTATGACTGTTAGTAAAGGACTGACTAGATAGAATTCCACTGTGAACACTGATCTACAGTATGACTGTTAGTAGAGGACTGACTAGATATAATTCCACTGTGAACACTGATCTACAGTATGACTGTTAGTAGAGGACTGACTAGATATAATTCCACTGTGAACACTGATCTACAGTATGACTGTTAGTAGAGGACTGACTAGATATAATTCCACTGATCTACAGTATGACTGTTAGTAGAGGACTGACTAGATAGAATTCCACTGATCTACAGTATGACTGTTAGTAGAGGACTGACTAGATAGAATTCCACTGTGAACACTGATCTACAGTATGACTGTTAGTAGAGGACTGACTAGATAGAATTCCACTGTGAACACTGATCTACAGTATGACTGTTAGTAGAGGACTGACTAGATATAATTCCACTGTGAACACTGATCTACAGTATGACTGTTAGTAGAGGACTGACTAGATAGAATTCCACTGATCTACAGTATGACTGTTAGTGATGACTAGATATAATTCAGTATGACTGTATGACTGTTAGAGGGACTGACTAGATAGAATTCCACTGTGAACACTATGACTGTTAGTAGAGGACTGACTAGTATGACTGTATGACTGTAGAGGGACTGACTAGATAGAATTCCACTGTGACACTGATCTACAGTATGACTGTTAGTAGAGGACTGACTAGATAGAATTCCACTGTGAACACTGATCTACAGTATGACTGTTAGTAGAGGACTGACTAGATAGAATTCCACTGTGAACACTGATCTACAGTATGACTGTTAGTAGAGGACTGACTAGATATAATTCCACACTGATCTACAGTATGACTGTTAGTAGAGGACTGACTAGATATAATTCCACTGTGAACACTGATCTAGTATGACTGTTAGTAGAGGACTGACTAGATATAATTCCACTGTGAACACTGATCTACAGTATGACTGTTAGTAGAGGACTGACTAGATATAATTCCACTGTGAACACTGATCTACAGTATGACTGTTAGTAGAGGACTGACTAGATATAATTCCACTGTGAACACTGATCTACAGTATGACTGTTAGTAGAGGACTGACTAGATATAATTCCACTGTGAACACTGATCTACAGTATGACTGTTAGTAGAGGACTGACTAGATAGAATTCCACTGTGAACACTGATCAATTCCAGTATGACTGTTAGTAGAGGACTGACTAGATATAATTCCACTGTGAACACTGATCTACAGTATGACTGTTAGTAGAGGACTGACTAGATAGAATTCCACTGTGAACACTGATCTACAGTATGACTGTTAGTAGAGGACTGACTAGATAGAATTCCACTGTGAACACTGATCTACAGTATGACTGTTAGTAGAGGACTGACTAGATAGAATTCCACTGTGAACACTGATCTACAGTATGACTGTTAGTAGAGGACTGACTAGATATAATTCCACTGTGAACACTGATCTACAGTATGACTGTTAGTAGAGGACTGACTAGATAGAATTCCACTGATCTAACATGACTGTGTATCTAGATAGAATTCCACTGTATGACTACAGTATGACTGTTAGTAGGGACTGACTAGATATAATTCCACTGTGAACACTGATCTACAGTATGACTGTTAGTAGAGGACTGACTAGATAGAATTCCACTGTGAACACTGATCTACAGTATGACTGTTAGTAGAGGACTGACTAGATAGAATTCCACTGATCTACAGTATGACTGTTAGTAGAGGACTGACTAGATAGAATTCCACTGTGGACACTGATCTACAGTATGACTGTTAGTAGAGGACTGACTAGATATAATTCCACTGTGAACACTGATCTACAGTATGACTGTTAGTAGAGGACTGACTAGATATAATTCCACTGTGAACACTGATCTACAGTATGACTGTTAGTAAAGGACTGACTAGATATAATTCCACTGTGAACACTGATCTACAGTATGACTGTTAGTGAGAGGACTGACTAGATAGAATTCCACTGAACACTGGACAGTATGACTGTTAGTAGAGGACTACTAGATAGAATTCCACTGTGAACACTGATCTACAGTATGACTGTTAGTAGAGGACTGACTAGATAGAATTCCACTGTGAACACTGATCTACAGTATGACTGTTAGTAAGGACTGACTAGATCCACTGTGAACACTGATCTACAGTATGACTGTTAGTAGAGGACTGACTAGATATAATTCCACTGTGAACACTGATCTACAGTATGACTGTTAGTAGAGGACTGACTAGATATAATTCCACTGTGAACACTGATCTACAGTATGACTGTTAGTAGAGGACTGACTAGATAGAATTCCACTGTGAACACTGATCTACAGTATGACTGTTAGTAGAGGACTGACTAGATAGAATTCCACTGTGAACACTGATCTACAGTATGACTGTTAGTAGAGGACTGACTAGATATAATTCCACTGTGAACACTGATCTACAGTATGACTGTTAGTAGAGGACTGACTAGATAGAATTCCACTGTGAACACTGATCTACAGTATGACTGTTAGTAGAGGACTGACTAGATATAATTCCACTGTGAACACTGATCTACAGTATGACTGTTAGTAAAGGACTGACTAGATATAATTCCACTGTGAACACTGATCTACAGTATGACTGTTAGTAGAGGACTGACTAGATAGAATTCCACTGATCTACAGTATGACTGTTAGTAGAGGACTGACTAGATAGAATTCCACTGTGAACACTGATCTACAGTATGACTGTTAGTAGAGGACTGACTAGATAGAATTCCACTGAACACTGATCTACAGTATGACTGTTATGACTAGAGGACTGACTAGATATAATTCCACTGTGAACACTGATCTACAGTATGACTGTTAGTAGAGGACTGACTAGATATAATTCCACTGATCTACAGTATGACTGTTAGTAGAGGACTGACTAGATATGATTCCACTGTTAGACTGTTAGTAGAGGACTGACTAGATAGAATTCCACTGTGAACACTGATCTACAGTATGACTGTTAGTAGAGGACTGACTAGATATAATTCCACTGTGAACACTGATCTACAGTATGACTGTTAGTAGAGGACTGACTAGATAGAATTCCACTGTGAACACTGATCTACAGTATGACTGTTAGTAGAGGACTGACTAGATAGAATTCCACTGATCTACAGTATGACTGTTAGTAGAGGACTGACTAGATAGAATTCCACTGTGAACACTGATCTACAGTATGACTGTTAGTAGAGGACTGACTAGATAGAATTCCACTGTGAACACTGATCTACAGTATGACTGTTAGTAGAGGACTGACTAGATAGAATTCCACTGTGAACACTGATCTACAGTATGACTGTTAGTAGAGGACTGACTAGATAGAATTCCACTGTGAACACTGATCTACAGTATGACTGTTAGTAGAGGACTGACTAGATATAATTCCACTGTGAACACTGATCTACAGTATGACTGTTAGTAGAGGACTGACTAGATATAATTCCACTGTGAACACTGATCTACAGTATGACTGTTAGTAGAGGACTGACTAGATAGAATTCCACTGTGAACACTGATCTACAGTATGACTGTTAGTAGAGGACTGACTAGATATATCCACTGTGAACACTGATCTACAGTATGACTGTTAGTAGAGGACTGACTAGATAGATCTACAGTATGACTGTTAGTAGAGGACTGACTAGATAGAATTCCACTGAACTACAGTATGACTGTTAGTAGAGGACTGACTAGATAGAACACTGATCCAGTATGACTGTTAGTAGAGGACTGACTAGATAGAATTCCACTGTGAACACTGATCTACAGTATGACTGTTAGTAGAGGACTGACTAGATAGAATTCCACTGTGAACACTGATCTACAGTATGACTGTTAGTAGAGGACTGACTAGATATAATTCCACTGTGAACACTGATCTACAGTATGACTGTTAGTAGAGGACTGACTAGATATAATTCCACTGTGAACACTGATCTACAGTATGACTGTTAGTAGAGGACTGACTAGATATAATTCCACTGTGAACACTGATCTACAGTATGACTGTTAGTAAAGGACTGACTAGATAGAATTCCACTGTGAACACTGATCTACAGTATGACTGTTAGTAGAGGACTGACTAGATAGAATTCCACTGAACACTGATCTACAGTATGACTGTTAGTAGAGGACTGACTAGATAGAATTATGACTGTTAGTAGAGGACTGACTAGATGAACAACACTGATCTACAGTATGACTGTTAGTAGAGGACTGACTAGATAGAATTCCACTGTGAACACTGATCTACAGTATGACTGTTAGTAGAGGACTGACTAGATATAATTCCACTGTGAACACTGATCTACAGTATGACTGTTAGTAGAGGACTGACTAGATATAATTCCACTGTGAACACTGATCTACAGTATGACTGTTAGTAGAGGACTGACTAGATAGAATTCCACTGTGAACACTGATCTACAGTATGACTGTTAGTAGAGGACTGACTAGATAGAATTCCACTGTGAACACTGATCTACAGTATGACTGTTAGTAGAGGACTGACTAGATATAATTCCACTGTGAACACTGATCTACAGTATGACTGTTAGTAGAGGACTGACTAGATATAATTCCACTGTGAACACTGATCTACAGTATGACTGTTAGTAGAGGACTGACTAGATATTCCAATTCTACAGTATGACTGTTAGTAGAGGACTGACTAGATCTAACACTGATCTATATGACTGTTAGTAGAGGACTGACTAGATATAATTCCACTGTGAACACTGATCTACAGTATGACTGTTAGTAGAGGACTGACTAGATATAATTCCACACTGATCTACAGTATGACTGTTAGTAGAGGACTGACTAGATATAATTCCACTGTGAACACTGATCTACAGTATGACTGTTAGTAGAGGACTGACTAGATAGAATTCCACTGTGAACACTGATCTACAGTATGACTGTTAGTAGAGGACTGACTAGATACCACTGATCTACAGTATGACTGTTAGTAGAGGACTGACTAGATATAATTCCACTGTGAACACTGATCTACAGTATGACTGTTAGTAGAGGACTGACTAGATAGAATTCCACTGTGAACACTGATCTACAGTATGACTGTTAGTAGAGGACTGACTAGATAGAATTCCACTGTGAACACTGATCTACAGTATGACTGTTAGTAGAGGACTGACTAGATAGAATTCCACTGTGAACACTGATCTACAGTATGACTGTTAGTAGAGGACTGACTAGATAGAATTCTGACTGATCTACAGATATGACTGTTAAGAGGACTGACTAGATATAATTCCACTGTGAACACTGATCTACAGTATGACTGTTAGTAGAGGACTGACTAGATATAATTCCACTGTGAACACTGATCTACAGTATGACTGTTAGTAGAGGACTGACTAGATAGAATTCCACTGTGAACACTGATCTACAGTATGACTGTTAGTAGAGGACTGACTAGATATAATTCCACTGTGAACACTGATCTACAGTATGACTGTTAGTAGAGGACTGACTAGATATAATTCCACTGTGAACACTGATCTACAGTATGACTGTTAGTAGAGGACTGACTAGATAGAATTCCACACTGATCTACAGTATGACTGTTAGTAGAGGACTGACTAGATAGAATTCCACTGTGAACACTGATCTACAGTATGACTGTTAGTAGAGGACTGACTAGATAGAATTCCACTGATCTACAATGACTGTTACCACTGAACACTCTACAGTATGACTGTTAGTAGAGGACTGACTAGATATAATTCCACTGTGAACACTGATCTACAGTATGACTGTTAGTAGAGGACTGACTAGATATAATTCCACTGTGAACACTGATCTACAGTATGACTGTTAGTAGAGGACTGACTAGATAGAATTCCACTGTGAACACTGATCTACAGTATGACTGTTAGTAGAGGACTGACTAGATATAATTCCACTGTGAACACTGATCTACAGTATGACTGTTAGTAAAGGACTGACTAGATAGAATTCCACTGTGAACACTGATCTACAGTATGACTGTTAGTAGAGGACTGACTAGATATAATTCCACTGTGAACACTGATCTACAGTATGACTGTTAGTAGAGGACTGACTAGATATAATTCCACTGTGAACACTGATCTACAGTATGACTGTTAGTAGAGGACTGACTAGATATAATTCCACTGTGAACACTGATCTACAGTATGACTGTTAGTAGAGGACTGACTAGATATAATTCCACTGTGAACACTGATCTACAGTATGACTGTTAGTAGAGGACTGACTAGATAATTCCACTGTGAACACTGATCTACAGTATGACTGTTAGTAGAGGACTGACTAGATAGAATTCCACTGATCTACAGTATGACTGTTAGTAGAGGACTGACTAGATATAGAACACTGATCTACAGTATGACTGTTAGTAGAGGACTGACTAGATAGAATTCCACTGTGAACACTGATCTACAGTATGACTGTTAGTAGAGGACTGACTAGATATAATTCCACTGTGAACACTGATCTACAGTATGACTGTTAGTAGAGGACTGACTAGATAGAATTCCACTGTGAACACTGATCTACAGTATGACTGTTAGTAGAGGACTGACTAGATAGAATTCCACTGTGAACACTGATCTACAGTATGACTGTTAGTAGATATAATTCCACTGTGAACACTGATCTAGATGACTGTTAGTAGAGGACTGACTAGATATACATTCCATTGATAGAATACAGTATGACTGTTAGTAGAGGACACTGATGAACACACTGATCTACAGTATGACTGTTAGTAGAGGACTGACTAGATAGAATTCCACTGTGAACACTGATCTACAGTATGACTGTTAGTAGAGGACTGACTAGATATAATTCCACTGTGAACACTGATCTACAGTATGACTGTTAGTAGAGGACTGACTAGATATAATTCCACTGTGAACACTGATCTACAGTATGACTGTTAGTAACTGACTAGATCCACTGATCTACAGTATGACTGTTAGTAGAGGACTGACTAGATAGAATTCCACTGTGAACACTGATCTACAGTATGACTGTTAGTAGAGGACTGACTAGATAGAATTCCACTGTGAACACTGATCTACAGTATGACTGTTAGTAGAGGACTGACTAGATATAATTCCACTGTGAACACTGATCTACAGTATGACTGTTAGTAGAGGACTGACTAGATATAATTCCACTGTGAACACTGATCTACAGTATGACTGTTAGTAGAGGACTGACTAGATAGAATTCCACTGTGAACACTGATCTAGTATGACTGTTAGTAGAGGACTGACTAGATAGAATTCCACTGTGAACACTGATCTACAGTATGACTGTTAGTAGAGGACTGACTAGATATAATTCCACTGTGAACACTGATCTACAGTATGACTGTTAGTAGAGGACTGACTAGATATAATTCCACTGTGAACACTGATCTACAGTATGACTGTTAGTAGAGGACTGACTAGATAGAATTCCACTGTGAACACTGATCTACAGTATGACTGTTAGTAGAGGACTGACTAGATATAATTCCACTGTGAACACTGATCTACAGTATGACTGTTAGTAGAGGACTGACTAGATATAATTCCACTGTGAACACTGATCTACAGTATGACTGTTAGTAGAGGACTGACTAGATAGAATTCCACTGATCTATCTACAGTATGACTGTTAGTAGAGGACTGACTAGATAGAATTCCACTGTGAACACTGATCTACAGTATGACTGTTAGTAAAGGACTGACTAGATATAATTCCACTGTGAACACTGATCTACAGTATGACTGTTAGTAGAGGACTGACTAGATATAATTCCACACTGATCTACAGTGAACACTGATCTACAGTATGACTGTTAGTAGAGGACTGACTAGATAGAATTCCACTGTGAACACTGATCTACAGTATGACTGTTAGTAGAGGACTGACTAGATATAATTCCACTGATCTACAGTATGACTGTTAGTAGAGGACTGACTAGATATAATTCCACTGTGAACACTGATCTACAGTATGACTGTTAGTAGAGGACTGACTAGATATAATTCCACTGATCTACAGTATGACTGTTAGTAGAGGACTGACTAGATATAATTCCACTGATCTACAGTATGACTGTTAGTAGAGGACTGACTAGATAGAATTCCACTGTGAACACTGATCTACAGTATGACTGTTAGTAAAGGACTGACTAGATATAATTCCACTGTGAACACTGATCTACAGTATGACTGTTAGTAGAGGACTGACTAGATATAATTCCACTGTGATATCTAATATGACTGTTAGTAGAGGACTGACTGATAGAACACTGATCTACAGTATGACTGTTAGTAGAGGACTGACTAGATAGAATTCCACTGATCTACAGTATGACTGTTAGTAGAGGACTGACTAGATAGAATTCCACTGTGAACACTGATCTACAGTATGACTGTTAGTAGAGGACTGACTAGATCTACAGTATGACTGTTAGTACTGACTAGATATAATTCCACTGTGAACACTGATCTACAGTATGACTGTTAGTAGAGGACTGACTAGATATAATTCCACTGTGAACACTGATCTACAGTATGACTGTTAGTAGAGGACTGACTAGATATTCCACTGTGACACTGATCTGTATGACTGTTAGTAGAGGACTGACTAGATAGAATTCCACTGAACACTCTACAGTATGACTGTTAGTAGAGGACTGACTAGATAGAATTCCACTGTGAACACTGATCTACAGTATGACTGTTAGTAGAGGACTGACTAGATAGAATTCCACTGTGAACACTGATCTACAGTATGACTGTTAGTAGAGGACTGACTAGATAGAATTCCACTGTGAACACTGATCTACAGTATGACTGTTAGTAGAGGACTGACTAGATATAATTCCACTGTGAACACTGATCTACAGTATGACTGTTAGTAGAGGACTGACTAGATATAATTCCACTGTGAACACTGATCTACAGTATGACTGTTAGTAGAGGACTGACTAGATAGAATTCCACTGTGAACACTGATCTACAGTATGACTGTTAGTAGAGGACTGACTAGATAGAATTCCACTGTGAACACTGATCTACAGTATGACTGTTAGTAGAGGACTGACTAGATAGAATTCCACTGTGAACACTGATCTACAGTATGACTGTTAGTAGAGGACTGACTAGATATAATTCCACTGTGAACACTGATCTACAGTATGACTGTTAGTAGAGGACTGACTAGATATAATTCCACTGTGAACACTGATCTACAGTATGACTGTTAGTAGAGGACTGACTAGATAGAATTCCACTGTGAACACTGATCTACAGTATGACTGTTAGTAGAGGACTGACTAGATAGAATTCCACTGTGGACACTGATCTACAGTATGACTGTTAGTAGAGGACTGACTAGATATAATTCCACTGTGAACACTGATCTACAGTATGACTGTTAGTAGAGGACTGACTAGATATAATTCCACTGTGAACACTGATCTACAGTATGACTGTTAGTAGAGGACTGACTAGATAGAATTCCACTGATCTACAGTATGACTGTTAGTAGAGGACTGACTAGATAGAATTCCACTGTGAACACTGATCTACAGTATGACTGTTAGTAGAGGACTGACTAGATAGAATTCCACTGTGAACACTGATCTACAGTATGACTGTTAGTAGAGGACTGACTAGATAGAATTCCACTGTGAACACTGATCTACAGTATGACTGTTAGTGAGGACTGACTAGATAGTAGATCTACAGTATGACTGTTAGAGAGGACTGACTAGATAGAATTCCACTGTGAACACTGATCTACAGTATGACTGTTAGTAGAGGACTGACTAGATATAATTCCACTGTGAACACTGATCTACAGTATGACTGTTAGTAGAGGACTGACTAGATAGAATTCCACTGTGAACACTGATCTACAGTATGACTGTTAGTAGAGGACTGACTAGATATAATTCCACTGTGAACACTGATCTACAGTATGACTGTTAGTAGAGGACTGACTAGATATAATTCCACTGAACACTGATCTACAGTATGACTGTTAGTAGAGGACTGACTAGATAGAATTCCACTGATCTACAGTATGACTGTTAGTAGAGGACTGACTAGATAGAATTCCACTGTGAACACTGATCTACAGTATGACTGTTAGTAGAGGACTGACTAGATAGAATTCCACTGTGAACACTGATCTACAGTATGACTGTTAGTAGAGGACTGACTAGTACTGAACTGACTAGATAGAATTCTACACTGATCTACAGTATGACTGTTAGTAGAGGACTGACTAGATAGAATTCCACTGTGAACACTGATCTACAGTATGACTGTTAGTAGAGGACTGACTAGATATAATTCCACTGTGAACACTGATCTACAGTATGACTGTTAGTAGAGGACTGACTAGATAGAATTCCACTGTGAACACTGATCTACAGTATGACTGTTAGTAGAGGACTGACTAGATAGAATTCCACTGTGAACACTGATCTCTGTTAGTAGATGACTGACTAGATAGAATTCCACTGGACTGACTAGATGACTGTTAGTAGAGGACTGACTAGATAGAACACTGATCTACAGTATGACTGTTAGTAGAGGACTGACTAGATATAATTCCACTGTGAACACTGATCTACAGTATGACTGTTAGTAGAGGACTGACTAGATATAATTCCACTGTGAACACTGATCTACAGTATGACTGTTAGTAGAGGACTGACTAGATATAATTCCACTGTGAACACTGATCTACAGTATGACTGTTAGTAGAGGACTGACTAGATATAATTCCACTGTGAACACTGATCTACAGTATGACTGTTAGTAGAGGACTGACTAGATATAATTCCACTGATGATCTACAGTATGACTGTTAGTAGAGGACTGACTAGATAGAATTCCACTGTGAACACTGATCTACAGTATGACTGTTAGTAGAGGACTGACTAGATATAATTCCACTGTGAACACTGATCTACAGTATGACTGTTAGTAGAGGACTGACTAGATAGAATTCCACTGTGAACACTGATCTACAGTATGACTGTTAGTAGAGGACTGACTAGATAGAATTCCACTGTGAACACTGATCTACAGTATGACTGTTAGTAGAGGACTGACTAGATAGAATTCCACTGTGAACACTGATCTACAGTATGACTGTTAGTAAAGGACTGACTAGATATAATTCCACTGTGAACACTGATCTACAGTATGACTGTTAGTAGAGGACTGACTAGATATAATTCCACTGTGAACACTGATCTACAGTATGACTGTTAGTAGAGGACTGACTAGATAGAATTCCACTGTGAACACTGATCTACAGTATGACTGTTAGTAGAGGACTGACTAGATATAATTCCACTGTGAACACTGATCTACAGTATGACTGTTAGTAAAGGACTGACTAGATATAATTCCACTGTGAACACTGATCTACAGTATGACTGTTAGTAGAGGACTGACTAGATAGAATTCCACTGTGAACACTGATCTACAGTATGACTGTTAGTAGAGGACTGACTAGATAGAATTCCACTGTGAACACTGATCTACAGTATGACTGTTAGTAGAGGACTGACTAGATAGAATTCCACTGTGAACACTGATCTACAGTATGACTGTTAGTAGAGGACTGACTAGATATAATTCCACTGTGAACACTGATCTACAGTATGACTGTTAGTAGAGGACTGACTAGATAGAATTCCACTGATCTACAGTATGACTGTTAGTAGAGGACTGACTAGATAGAATTCCACTGTGAACACTGATCTACAGTATGACTGTTAGTAGAGGACTGACTAGATAGAATTCCACTGTGAACACTGATCTACAGTATGACTGTTAGTAGAGGACTGACTAGATAGAATTCCACTGTGAACACTGATCTACAGTATGACTGTTAGTAGAGGACTGACTAGATAGAATTCCACTGTGAACACTGTTAGTAGAGGACTGACTAGATAGAATTCCACTGTGAACACTGATCTATGACTGTTAGTAGAGGACTGACTAGATAGAATTCCACTGTGAACACTGATCTACAGTATGACTGTTAGTAGAGGACTGACTAGATAGAATTCCACTGTGAACACTGATCTACAGTATGACTGTTAGTAGAGGACTGACTAGATAGAATTCCACTGTGAACACTGATCTACAGTATGACTGTTAGTAAAGGACTGACTAGATAGAATTCCACTGTGAACACTGATCTACAGTATGACTGTTAGTAGAGGACTGACTAGATAGAATTCCACTGTGAACACTGATCTACAGTATGACTGTTAGTAAAGGACTGACTAGATATAATTCCACTGTGAACACTGATCTACAGTATGACTGTTAGTAGAGGACTGACTAGATAGAATTCCACTGTGAACACTGATCTACAGTATGACTGTTAGTAAAGGACTGACTAGATAGAATTCCACTGTGAACACTGATCTACAGTATGACTGTTAGTAAAGGACTGACTAGATAGAATTCCACTGTGAACACTGATCTACAGTATGACTTAGTAAAGGACTGACTAGATAGAATTCCACTGTGAACACTGATCTACAGTATGACTGTTAGTAGAGGACTGACTAGATATAATTCCACTGTGAAAACTGGCAATATGTAAATGGATGTGAACTCAGTGTCATTCTTACCTGTTGATTGTCCATCTTCCCAATTCCATCGATGTAGCTTCTGCCTGATGTTAGTTGCTTGGTATCACCTGGAAAACAACAGATATAACAGTAAGTTGGTGGTCCTGTAAAAGCTGTTATAGACTACACACAAGGACACAGTCAAGTTAGCAGGCAGAAAGTCATGTTAGCAGGCAGAAAGTCATGTTAGCAGGCACACAGTCATGTTAGCAGGTTAGCATGTCTCTAGGCACACAGTCATGTTAGCAGGTTAGCATGTCTCTAGGCACACAGTCATGTTAGCAGGTTAGCATGTCTCTAGGCACACAGTCATGTTAGCAGGTTAGCATGTCTCTAGGCACACAGTCATGTTAGCAGGTTAGCATGTCTCTAGGCACACAGTCATGTTAGCAGGTTAGCATGTCTCTAGGCACACAGTCATGTTAGCAGGTTAGCATGTCTCTAGGCACACAGTCATGTTAGCAGGTACACAGTCATGTTAGCAGGTTAGCATGTCTCTAGGCACACAGTCATGTTGGTATGGAACACAGTCATGTTGGTATGGAACACAGTCATGTTAGCAGGTACACAGTCATGTTAGCAGGTTAGCATGTCTCTAGGCACACAGTCATGTTAGCAGGTTAGCATGTCTCTAGGCACACAGTCATGTTAGCAGGTTAGCATGTCTCTAGGCACACAGTCATGTTAGCAGGTTAGCATGTCTCTAGGCACACAGTCATGTTAGCAGGTTAGCATGTCTCTAGGCACACAGTCATGTTAGCAGGCACACAGTCATGTTAGCAGGTTAGCATGTCTCTAGGCACACAGTCATGTTAGCAGGTTAGCATGTCTCTAGGCACACAGTCATGTTAGCAGGTTAGCATGTCTCTAGGCACACAGTCATGTTAGCAGGTACACAGTCATGTTAGCAGGTTAGCATGTCTATAGGCACACAGTCATGTTGGTATGGAACACAGTCATGTTGGTATGGAACACAGTCATGTTGGTATGGAACACAGTCATGTTAGCAGGTACACAGTCATGTTGGCAGGTTAGCATGTCTCTAGGCACACCATTAGTGAATCAGTGAGCGCACCGTCTCTGAGGAATTTGCCATTGTATAGATTTTACATTGACGACCATTAAAATGCTCTAGTTTTGTCTGCATCTGTCTCTTTTACTAATTCCATGTGTAAATGCTGTTGATGCCGGGGGAAGGAGAAGGGGGGTCAATAGTTCCTGTAGTTTCTCTGGAACATTCCTCTGATTTCCTCCAAGGTTTTATTCTGTGTGTTTTATGCTGTAATCCCTGTGTTAACATGCCTGGTCATGTGTCTCTGTTTAAACCCCTCCCTGTCTAACTGCCTGTCTGTCTGACTGCCTGCCTGTCTAACTGATGCCCTGACTGCCTGCTTTCCCAGCCTGTCTGCCTGCCTGCATATCTGACTGCATGACTGTCTGCCTAACTAACTGGGGCAGTAGGTAGCCTAGTGGATAGAGCGTTGGCCCAGTAACCGAAAGGTTGCTGGATTGAATCCCCGAGCTGACAAGGTAAAAAATATGTCGCTCTGCCCCTGAACAAGGCAGTTAACCCACTGTTCCCCGGTAGGCCGTCATTGAAAATAAGAATTTGTTTTTAACTGACTTGCCTAGTTAAATAAAGGTAAAATAATTCAATACTGCCTTTATGACTTCACAAAGTTTTGTCAGGCCAAGGTCTCTTCAGGAGTGAACCATTGTGAACTAATAGGAACTAAAGGTTTGTGTTGGATCAAATTAGTGTGTAGGCCTTACTTCACTGTTCCACTATGAATTGCCCCAATCAATGAAAAGTTTGACTACTTCGTTTTTTATCCCGTTTATATTCACAAGACCTTTAATAGGACCGGTCCTTTGGAACACGTCCCTAGAATGTCACATTCTTCCATCTTTAAAAGTGTCCCACATGACAACGCTTCTGTTTCAGTGCATCACAAGGTTGGCATTTCATGGAGACTGAAACAAGATTTTCCATTCTACCATTTCACAACTATTCGATGTGCTCATATTATAAGGATATCGGGTTACTGCAAGCCTTGGAAATGAGACATACAGGTCTCTTTAAAAGACCAGTGGTTTCTGGACGAAAGCAGCTCTCTACCATTGATAAGTCAGGCCTGGCCACGCCCCGCCCCAAACAGAGGTTGTCTCCGTTTCAGAGTTTCGCCGGACCAGACCGGTTACCTCGGCAACAAATCCACTGTTTCCAAGTGACACAAAGCCTTGAGTTAAGAACCTCCTTTAAACTGTATAAGCTCTGAGAGTTGAGGGCTGGAAAACAGAAAATAACAGGACGACGGGGAGAGAAACTCAATTCTAGCCATATTGCTTCCCAGAGTTTCACGAGATGACATGGTTAAACGATTCAGTCTTTCGCTCCTTTTTAAAACACCTTTAAGATTGTTCGTGCTGGCATAGGGTACTGCTCTTAGGTGCATGCCAGTCTGCTTTTTCCACTCAGTAAATAGCTTTCTAAAATGGTATTTTTCTTACTTCTGTAGACAAATGAGTTGACATAAAGAATAGGCCTTTAAAGCTAGCACTGTTGGTAGATAGGCCAATGGGTGAGGTAATGGGGGGAGCAGGGGGTAAGGAGATGAGGGTGAGGGGATGGGGGGTGAGGCGACGTGTTCCCATTTTGAATAATTTATATGTCTGAAGGTAGAAACTCTGCCTTCTCGGCGTGCCCGGGGAGCAAATCAAGTGCACTATAGGCCTACCGCTGGCCAATCAAATGGCTCAGATTACCATGTCTACAGTAGGCTAACGTAGCAGGTGTAAAAGAAAACTACAGCAAAGTTGATACTGTGAGATTTCTTAACTTTTAAAACCACGACTAGAGAGAGACTGTCAACAAATACAGCAGTGAGTGAGTGAGTTCATGTCTAACTTTTTACTCAGCACTGTCAACACTTTGTATTGAATACTTTTAGAAATGTGCGTTCTCTGTACTTCCACTAACGCTACAACCAGCACTGCAGCTGTAATGAAGGAGTAGGAAAGTGTATCGGCATGCTTGTGTTGTTATTATTAGCAGTTTAGGAATATTTCACATTCTCTGGTCATTGGACTAACAACATGAATTGATGGATGAGGCAGAAATAATGCGGTACGACTCGAGTTTCGCCGAAGACGGTGTCCCCTTTTGGTCAGTGTCTGTGGAGGAAAGGGAGAGCGGAGAGATGTTGAGAGTTGGACCCTCAGTCTGCTGCTCTCTCCATCCGCTGAGACTGACCATCAGATGCAGGCACCATCAGCCCAGTAAAATAATAACAGATAATGAACGTATGCTCACTCAGCTGTGCCTGACAAGTAGTATTACAACGGATCTATTACCTGTGATCATATAGCCGAACTCAAATGTTGAAATATCATTTGTTTAAATGATCTTAGAAGAACAAGAATGCGTTGGCAGGTCAATTCAAGCAAAGCCAATACGTGGTGATAATGTATTGGGCCTATAGCCTACTGCACAATCCTCATTACTACAGTACTGTTTTGAATAGGTTAGTGTTGCATAGGCATAAGTCATGTAAAAAATACATCTTGAACGGTAGATCTCGACTTGCATTTTGACTCAGAAACTGACCTAGACGCAAAAAAGGTTGGTGACCACTGCCCGACATGGTGCACTACACTATGTACCCTCTTGACAAAAGTAGAGTACTTCCGGCGCCGACAGAGATGGCCGCCTCGCTTCGCGTTCCTAGGAAACTATGCAGTTTTTTGTTTTTTTACGTGTTATTTCTTACACTAGTACCCCAGGTCATCTTAGGTTTCTTTACATACAGCCGACAAGAACTACTGAATATAAGATCAGCGTCAACTCACCATCAGTACGACCAAGAATATGTTTTCCGCGACGCGGATCCTGTGTTCTGCTTTACAACCAGTGTAACCGAGTGGATCACATGCAGCGACCAAAAAAAAAAACGACTCAGAAAAAGAGGGAAACGAAGCGGTCTTCTGGTCAGACTCCGGAGACGGGCACATCGTGCACCACTCCCTAGCATTCTTCTTGCCAATGTCCAGTCTCTTGACAACAAGGTTGATGAAATCCGAGCAAGGGTAGCATTCCAGAGGGACATCAGAGACTGTAACGTTCTCTGCTTCACGGAAACATGGCTAACTGGAGAGACTCAATCCGAAGCGGTGCAGCCAGCGGGTTTCTCCACGCATCGCGCCGACAGAAACAAACATCTTTCTGGTAAGAAGAGGGGCGGGGGCGTATGTCTTATGGCCAACGTGACATGGTGTGATGAAAGAAACATACAGGAACTCAAATCCTTCTGTTCACCTGATTTAGAATTCCTCACAATCAAATGTAGACCGCATTATCTACCAAGAGAATTCTCTTCGATTATAATCACAGCCGTATATATCCCCCAAGCAGACACATCGATGGCTCTGAACGAACTTTATTTAACTCTCTGCAAACTGGAAACGATTTATCCGGAGGCTGCATTCATTGTAGCTGGGGATTTTAACAAGGCTAATCTGAAACCAAGACTCCCTAAATTTTATCAGCATATCGATTGCGCAACCAGGGGTGGAAAGACCCTGGATCATTGTTACTCTAACTTCCGCGACGCATATAAGGCCCTGCCCCGCCCCCTTTCGGAAAAGCTGACCACGACTCCATTTTGTTGATCCCTGCCTACAGACAGAAACTAAAACAAGAAGCTCCCACGCTGAGGTCTGTCCAACGCTGGTCCGACCAAGCTGACTCCACACTCCAAGACTGCTTCCATCACGTGGACTGGGAGATGTTTCGTATTGCGTCAGACAACAACATTGACGAATACGCTGATACGGTGTGCGAGTTCATTAGAACGTGCGTTGAAGATGTCGTTCCCATAGCAACGATTAAAACATTCCCTAACCAGAAACCGTGGATTGATGGCAGCATTCGTGTGAAACTGAAGGCACGAACCACTGCTTTTAATCAGGGCAAGGTGTCTGGTAACATGGCTGAATACAAACAGTGCAGCTATTCCCTCCGCAAGGCTATCAAACAAGCTAAGCGCCAGTACAGAGACAAAGTAGAATCTCAATTCAACGGCTCAGACACAAGAGGTATGTGGCAGGGTCTACAGTCAATCACGGACTACAGGAAGAAACCCAGCCCAGTCACGGACCAGGATGTCTTGCTCCCAGGCAGACTAAATAACTTTTTGCCCGCTTTGAGGACAATACAGTGCCACTGACACGGCCTGCAACGGAAACATGCGGTCTCTCCTTCACTGCAGCCGAAGTGAGTAAGACATTTAAACGTGTTAACCCTCGCAAGGCTGCAGGCCCAGACGGCATCCCCAGCCGCGCCCTCAGAGCATGCGCAGACCAGCTGGCCGGTGTGTTTACGGACATATTCAATCAATCCCTATACCAGTCTGCTGTTCCCACATGCTTCAAGAGGGCCACCATTGTTCCTGTTCCCAAGAAAGCTAAGGTAACTGAGCTAAACGACTACCGCCCCGTAGCACTCACATCCGTCATCATGAAGTGCTTTGAGAGACTAGTCAAGGACCATATCACCTCCACCCTACCTGACACCCTTGACCCACTCCAATTTGCTTACCGCCCAAATAGGTCCACAGACGATGCAATCTCAACCACACTGCACACTGCCCTAACCCATCTGGACAAGAGGAATACCTATGTGAGAATGCTGTTCATCGACTACAGCTCGGCATTCAACACCATAGTACCCTCCAAGCTCGTCATCAAGCTCGAGACCCTGGGTCTCGACCCCGCCCTGTGCAACTGGGTACTGGACTTCCTGACGGGCCGCCCCCAGGTGGTGAGGGTAGGCAACAACATCTCCTCCCCGCTGATCCTCAACACTGGGGCCCCACAAGGGTGCGTTCTGAGCCCTCTCCTGTACTCCCTGTTCACCCGCGACTGCGTGGCCATGCACGCCTCCAACTCAATCATCAAGTTTGCGGACGACACAACAGTGGTAGGCTTGATTACCAACAACGACGAGACGGCCTACAGGGAGGAGGTGAGGGCCCTCGGAGTGTGGTGTCAGGAAAATAACCTCACACTCAACGTCAACAAAACTAAGGAGATGATTGTGGACTTCAGGAAACAGCAGAGGGAACACCCCCCATCCACATCGATGGAACAGTAGTGGAGAGGGTAGCAAGTTTTAAGTTCCTCGGCATACACATCACAGACAAACTGAATTGGTCCACTCACACAGACAGCATCGTGAGGAAGGCGCAGCAGCGCCTCTTCAACCTCAGGAGGCTGAAGAAATTCGGCTTGTCACCAAAAGCACTCACAAACTTCTACAGATGCACAATCGAGAGCATCCTGGCGGGCTGTATCACCGCCTGGTATGGCAACTGCACCGCCCTCAACCGTAAGGCTCTCCAGAGGGTAGTGAGGTCTGCACAACGCATCACCGGGGCAAACTACCTGCCCTCCAGGACACCTACACCACCCGATGCTACAGGAAGGCCATAAAGATCATCAAGGACATCAACCACCCGAGCCACTGCCTGTTCACCCCGCTGCCATCCAGAAGGCGAGGTCAGTACAGGTGCATCAAAGCTGGGACCGAGAGACTGAAAAACAGCTTCTATCTCAAGGCCATCAGACTGTTAAACAGCCACCACTAACATTGAGTGGCTACTGCCAACACACTGTCAATGACACTGACTCTACTCCAGCCACTTTAATCATGGGAATCGATGGGAAATGATGTAAATATATCACTAGCCACTTTAAACAATGCTACCTTATATAATGTTACTTACCCTACATTGTTCATCTCATATGCATACGTTGATACTGTACTCTATATCATCGACTGCATCCTTATGTAATACATGTATCACTAGCCACTTTAACTATGCCACTTGGTTTACATACTTATCTCATATGTATATACTGTACTCGATATCATCTACTGTATCTTGCCTATGCTGCTCTGTACCATTCACTCATTCATATATCCTTATGTACATATTCTTTATCCCCTTACACTGTGTATGACAGTAGTTTTTTTTGGAATTGTTAGTTAGATTACTTGCTCGTTATTACTGCATTGTCGGAACTAGAAGCACAAGCATTTCGCTACACTCGCATTAACATCTGCTAACCATGTGTATGTGACAAATAAAATTTGATTTGATTTGATTTGATAGTTGACTATAAAAGGAATAGGGTGCCAGCATAGAGAATGATAGAGGCCTCTAGTGGCCAAAAAGCTGTATTAGCAGGGGTAGTGCCATTGAGGGCTTCCACCATTTTAATGTAGTCAACTGGGTAGGACTTCATTGGCTGACCTCTCCTGGTGATGCTGTTGGAGTCATGTCCATCCGGGTCATCAGGAGGGATCAGCCAATCGTGAAGAA
This sequence comes from Oncorhynchus tshawytscha, assembly GCF_018296145.1. Lineage (NCBI taxonomy): Eukaryota > Metazoa > Chordata > Actinopteri > Salmoniformes > Salmonidae > Oncorhynchus > Oncorhynchus tshawytscha. Next base: position 102,406 of record NW_024609255.1, on the reverse strand, counting down.
GAAAATGGAAAACTTCAAAATGTGCTCACAGACGCCATAATTGGGATGCTTTCTGTATCGTTCTCTACGGGTGCCATTTGGGATACACAGGATGTTCAAGGGATTGGATCTCTACATTCCTCTCCCCAGAATTGGAACCAGAGGATGATTTCAATGGTTTGATATATTTCTGGTGGTCCATTAGTTCAAAATAAAGCTCTGATTCAAAGGGATGTGTAAACCACTGAACGAGTATCAGAGTCCTGCAGCCCAAACTCTTTTCCAGATGTGTGGTTGTCAGCTGATTTTCTGTGCTTTCACTTTCATGTAACTTTCCCAAATAAAGCTGCTTTGAAACCCCAAGAGCAACAACTAAAAAGAGCAACAGTTACACCCTCGTTCCAACCACACAACAACAAACTGAAACACCTTTACAAACATGAACCTCTCACCCTCGTTCCAACCACACAACAACAAACTGAAACACCTTTACAAATACAAACCTCTCACCCTCGTTCCAACCACACAACAACAAACTGAAACACCTTTACAAATACAAACCTCTCACCCTCGTTCCAACCACACAACAACAAACTGACACACCTTTACAAATACAAACCTCTCACCCTCGTTCCAACCACACAACAACAAACTGAAACACCTTTACAAATACAAACCTCTCACCCTCGTTCCAACCACACAACAACAAACTGAAACACCTTTACAAATACAAACCTCTCACCCTCGTTCCAACCACACAACAACAAACTGAAACACCTTTACAAATACAAACCTCTCACCCTCGTTCCAACCACACAACAACAAACTGAAACACCTTTACAAATACAAACCTCTCACCCTCGTTCCAACCACACAACAACAAACTGAAACACCTTTACAAACATGAACCTCTCACCCTCGTTCCAACCACACAACAACAAACTGAAACACCTTTACAAACATGAACCTCTCACCCTCGTTCCAACCACACAACAACAAACTGAAACACCTTTACAAACATGAACCTCTCACCCTCGTTCCAACCACACAACAACAAACTGAAACACCTTTACAAACATGAACCTCTCTCCCGGTTTACAGCCAACCAACACACACATCAGTACACAAGACACAAACAGGGACAAAAGGGGAGAAACCCATAATCCACAAACACATGCACCTGAAAGCACGCGCACACAACTCAGGGACACTGGTTCAAACTTGTGCCAGAGTCCCGTTAAACCAGTCATGTGAAACAACCCACTCTTTTCAGCAAATCAGATTAAATCTCTTAGCTGAGGCGCACACACACTTACAGCTCTGGGTTTGGGTGCACGCACACACGCACGCACGCACACACACACAAATCAGATTTTGCCCCACAAACTCTGGCTCCCTATCGTCGTATGCTAACAACTCCAAATCAGTTGTTCCCATTACAAGCCTGCAAAGACCTACGGGTAAAATAGGCATCTCAACCCTTTCTATTGAAGGTAATCTACATGTAGTTCTGATTATCAGTCTAAGAGGAATCGCTGACTAACTGATTGGGTTTGATTTGGGTTTGATACACAAGATGGAAACTACAGAGTGATATGATGCAGGGTTTATTAGATTCTGTACTGTAGCCAGATGTGCTCATTTCCTATCCTCAATCATATAATCATAACCAACCAACCAGCATCCAGTATTCCACAACCACTGCCTGACTAATCTTGGTTCAGATTCAGTTGAAAATAAAACAATACCGAGGCCTGTATTCATACAACTTCTCAGTCCTGATCCCAGATCAGCACTACTCTGAGGACACCTGATGTATATAGGCCCTGATTTCACATTCAAAGACAACGTTGAGGTACCATGGGGAATGTTAGAAACATTTTGATTAGCTACCACTCAGCAGACAAACAACGTTGAGGTACCATGGGGAATGTTAGAAACATTTTGATTAGCTACCACTCAGCAGACAGACAACGTTGAGGTACCATGGGGAACATGTTGATTAGCTACCACTCAGCAGACAGACAACGTTGAGGTACCATGGGGAATGTGGGAAACATTTTGATTAGCTACCACTCAGCAGACAGACAACGTTGAGGTACCATGGGGAATATTAGAAACATTTTGATTAGCTACCACTCAGCAGACAGACAACGTTGAGGTACCATGGGGAATGTAGGAAACATTTTGACTAGCTACCACTCAGCAGACAGACAACATTGAGGTACCATGGGGAATGTAGGAAACATTTTGATTAGCTACCACTCAGCAGACAGACAACGTTGAGGTACCATGAGGAATATTAGAAACATTTTGATTAGCTACCACTCAGCAGACAGACAACATTGAGGTACCATGGGGAACATGTTGATTAGCTACCACTCAGCAGACAGACAACGTTGAGCTACCATGAGGAATGTTAGAAACATTTTGATTAGCTACCACTCAGACAGACAACATTGAGGTACCATGGGAAACATTTTGATTAGCTACCACTCAGCAGACAGACAACATTGAGGTACCATGGGAAACATTTTGATTAGCTACCACTCACCAGACAGACAACATTGAGGTACCATGGGGAACATTTTGATGAGCTACCACTCAGCAGACAGACAACGTTGAGGTACCATGGGGAATGTAGGAAACATTTTGATTAGCTACCACTCAGCAGACAGACAACGTTGAGGTACCATGGGGAATGTAGGAAACATTTTGATTAGCTACCACTCAGCAGACAGACAACGTTGAGGTACCATGGGGAATGTAGGAAACATTTTGATGAGCTACCACTCAGCAGGCTCTGACTCCTTGCTTGGCAGCTCCACGGGCAGAATAAGCAACATGTGGAAACATGTTTATAGTGTGTTTGGCAGGTTTAGGAAATTAGCAAATGATGGATTCACGTGCTGATCTAGTTCCCAAACACTGATGTGGTGTAGCAGCTAGAATTAACAGAAAACATTGATTTATTCTTCCTCTAAACGTCCAACTACCCAGTCCAAACTGAACTTCATTGGCCGGTTTCCTCGACACAGATGAAGTCTAGTCCTGGACCATCAACCAGAGTTCATTCTCCACTAAACTTGTATTGTAGTTTAGGACTAGGCATAATGCATCCTGGAAACTGCCCCTTAAATATTTTGTCAGTCCAGGACACAGCTTAATCCTTGTCTTTGAAATCAACCCCAAATGATTTAAGATAGATTCCCATTAAACTGCCGTTCTCCATCATCATACTGTAATCTCAAAGTCGTAGAACACTCAGCGGATTAACATTAGTGTCTGCTGACAGACTGTTACCTTAGCCTGCATGTTACATTCAGTTAAATAGAGTAGCAGGGTTTGGTTGAAGATTAGATCAACAGAAACAGTGAAGAAGCTCAGTGATAAATATCAAGGCATATTGGAGGCATATGGAACCCTTCTCTCCCTTTCAGCTTTTCCAGTAGGGACGAAACAACAGACGGACCAGGCTGCCTGGCAATGGAGGTATATGGGTCGTGTCCCAAACGGCACAGTATTCCCGATGGACTACCAGGGTCCCCAGGGCTCTGGTTAAAAGCAGTGCACTATAAAGGGAATAAGGTGGTGTCTGGGACGGAGCCGTGGACTGGACTGTTTTAATCAAACACAGATGTTTGGAGAAGATACAAGTCTCCTTCGCCTGCAGCCTCAACATGAGACTCCATGCTGCTAATCAGGAGGCACCGTCATAAAGGTCCTCCAACTAAATCAGCAAGGTCCCCTTGGCCCCACTACCACCCATCATAGATAGGCCTAGATAACATCACACTATCTGATGGAGCGTTTACAGGTTTACTATTCATTATCTACAGTAGTAATTGAAACTACAGGCATGTGCAGGCGTAGTGTACATATGGATATGAACTATAATGCCTCTCATTCAGAGATTAAATGTACTAGACAGACAATGGCAGGTCATTGTGAAAACAGCATTCAATTACACTTACATTTTAGCACACGCTCTTATCCAGAGCATTTTAAAGGCACAATTAGGGCTAAGTGCCTTGCTCAAGGGCACACCGGCAGATTTTTCACCTTGTCGGCTCGGGATTCTTACCAGCGACCTTTCGGTTACAGGCCCAACTGGCTCTTAACCGCTAGGTTACCTGACGCCCACCTATATCCGCTAATATCCTCTATCCTCAATGACCTCACACAAGCACGGCTTTCCAGGCAAGAAAGAGACCTGTTTGACATCTTCCTTTTTTTGTGTGTGGAAACGTAACCAAAACAGAACCTCAGCCCTTTAAGCAGCCACTGTGAGATAACTGTGTCTGCTTCTGAGTGTGGTACAGTGTCAACATGTGAAGGTCAGAGCAGGGGAGTGTGGAGGTGCAGGTGGCCCCGAGGGGCTGTCTGCCTCTGTTCTCCTGGGAGGGAGTGTGAAGGGTTCTGTCAGCCCCTCTGGAGAGTTCACAGACTGGGTCTCCCTCACTCAACAGGGACCTGACTTTTCATCTGAGATCTTCATGTGTGTGTGTGTGTGACTGTGCGTGTGTGTGTGTGGTGGGGGGGTCCGGATCCCAGTTTGGGTTGCAGAGGGCGCTCAGATTAGAGCTGAGCCAATGACATGCCTGGATAAAGAGGAGGAAGAGGAGGAGTATAGGATAGGCTGGGGAAGGGAAGGGTACCAGACCTCAGAGGACAATTGAACCCCTGACAGGGAGGGGACATCAGACGTCCTCAGTCATCCCCCAGATCCCCTAGCTGCCAGACCTCAGAGGACAGTTGAACCCCTGACAGGGAGGGGACATCAGACATCCTCAGTCATCCCCCAGATCCCCTAGCTGCCAGACCTCAGAGGACAGTTGAACCCCTGACAGGGAGGGGACATCAGACGTCCTCAGTCATCCCCCAGATCCCCTAGCTGCCAGACCTCAGAGGACAGTTGAACCCCTGACAGGGAGGGGACATCAGACGTCCTCAGTCATCCCCCAGATCCCCTAGCTGCCAGACCTAGTCAGGAAAGTGAGTCAGAGAGCCAGAGTCAAGGCCTGCCTGGTGCCTCAACTCCCTCCTACCACCTCTAACACACAGTGACATCTCACCATACACTACAGATCTCATGTAATCACTAGGGCTGTCAAACAATAGGAACATTTCAGAAAGTTTTTTAATCAAAAAGCATTACAGTAATATTGAAGTCTTGATTTTGTACAAAGTAACAGTAATCAGGTACATAGATAAAGCACACTTTCTTCAACCTCAATGACAACTTGTTTGGACATTACATTGTTGTTTGTAGACGTATAGATGATGTATGTGGGATGTTTTCAGTGTATTGTGAACGCTTTCAGACAATGCATTTAGTCAAAATAAAAACGATATATAGTGCACTAAAATGACAAGTGAACTGGAGTTAACTGAATAACTGACAGCCCCAATAATAACTTATGGTTTAGTCCATGCGATGATAATAACAAGATTTTATGAATTATCTTTCAGATAAATATGATTTAAATATATTGATATTGATATTTTTGATAAAACAGAGTTAGGCTCATTCATCAGTGGACATTCCTCAGCAGCACAGCAGTGAAGAAATGATCGATCTTCATCCGGAGGGCATTTCCTAGACAAAGGGCTGGCGTATAGCTTACTGGCTCCTGTTTCACACCACATCTACTGCCCAGCCCCAGAAAACCATCATGTAACCACAGTATCACCTCAGAATATGAGAGAGAGAGAGAAATTCAGAGTCTGGGACCATCTATCCTATCACACTAGGGCCAAGACCTGCAATTATCAATGGCAAAACTCTGACCCATAAGTCAATGAGGTGTGGAAAGAGACAGACAGGACGATAATAGCGTTGAGGCCTTTAATAAAACAGACCAATTACACCATGCTGGCCTACTTTCACTTTGTAGCTGGATAATGTGGAAAGAAAACATTCTTGTTGTGCGTAAAGTTTTACAAGGTGAGAAGCTTTGTGAATACACCAGGGAGTAGGAATTAACCATATCTCCTTGACTTTCTCGGATCCTTCAAGAATAATCTTGACGACCCGATTGTACCCAACGTCACCAACGACGTCTCCTTGTGTCTCAGAGGTCACGGCAGTGAGACTGACGGACACCTTCAGGTCAAAACATTGTTCTCCGAGAAACTGCGGCAGCAATCGACAGTACATGTTTACCCATCTTCCTTTCAGGACTTTATTCATGCAGCTCAGTCCTTCAGCTGTTCTAGTCTGTTAATGTATGATGACGTGTTTCGTGTTCTGTGTGGACCCCAGGAAGAGTAGCTCCTGCAGCAGCAACAGCTAATGGGGATCCTAATAAAATAACCAAATAAGAAACCTTCTACTCTTCACTGTTACTGGATAGACTAGTTGTGAACTAATGGCGGTGCACCTCCAACCTCCCAGGCCTCAGAGTTGGTCAGAGGAGCTGTTGTCATAGAACAGGTTCGGTAGTATGGTTTGTGTAGTGATATGTGTCTCTCAGGGTGGGCCCGGGTGCGCTATACCCTACAGAGAACACATGTTTCCCATTGTGGTTTAAAGGGAAGGAGGATTACAACCAGGAGCAGGAGCAAGGCGGAGCCTCATCCACCCCATGGTGTGGTCAGAGTGCTCTCAAATCAGGTCTATACACAATAATGCTGATACAGCCAATGTGGAGGGTAAGGGACATTTATCACTAATATGTCAAATAAAGTGACATGTAACTTCAATGGTTGCATGTTGCTGTGATCAGTGTTCTCATTCAGGTCTAAGGAACAGTGCTGATACAAGATGGAGGGTTAGTGACATATACTGTAGCTAATATGTCAACTTGGGTGACAAATTGGTTAAATGTCACAATTTCGATGTATTATAATGAGACCATGTAACAAAGTGACTGGTGTTTAGGGAAGACTGGCTGGTCAGATGCATCAGAGGGGGGTGTAGAGGGGCCTGTGAAGCCCAGTCTGGAAGCACCAATCAGGTCAACGGAGGCAGGCGTGTCCCCTTGCTGACAGCCCAGGACTGCCAAGCTCTGGGGTTGCAGACACTCACACAAACACTGGCTGGGTAAGGGATATGAAAAGGTGTTGAAACAGAGCGGATTTGGGTTTTCAGAGGCCCTCCTGACATCGCCTACTGGGAACAAGAATCACCTTCAAAACTCTCATCTAATAAAAGACAGAAACAAATAAAGATTGATTTACACGTAAATAATATTTTGCCTTTTTAATTAGGAAAGATGTTAAAAGTTTGTGAATTGGGGTTAAAAGTTTACTGTTTTTGATAAGAAGAAGGAGTGTGAGAGAGAGGGAGAGACCTGGGCCCTGACAGTAAATCTCTGTAAGACAAATAAAATGGTGTTCCAAAAAAGGTCCAGTCGCAAGGACCACGATACAAATTTAATCGAGACACCGTTGCCCTAGAGCACACAAATTACAATACATACCTCGGCCTAAACATCAGCTCTAAGGCAGAAGGGCCTTCTATGCCATCAAAAGGAACATAAAATACGATCTACCAATCAGGATCTGGTGAAAAATACTTGAATCAGTTAAATGACCCAGCAGAAATAGGCCGATACCCACTAATGATCAAAATCCAGAAAAGAGACGTTAAATAGTACAACCACCTAAAAGGAAGTGATTTCCAAACCTTCCATAACAAAGCCATCACCTACAGAGAGATGAACCTGGAGAAGAGTCCCCTAAGCAAGCTGGTCCTGGGACCAAACAAAAACACAAACAGACCCCACAAAGCAACACAATTAGACCCAACCAAATCATGAGAAAACAAAAAGATAATTACTTGACACATTGGAAAGAATTAACAAAAAAACAGAGCAAACTAGAACACTATTTGGCCCTGAACAGAGAGTACACAGTGGCAGAATACCTGACCACTGTGACTGACCCAAACTTAAGGAAAGCTTTGACTATGTACAGACTCAGTGAGCATAGCCTTGCTATTGAGAAAGGCTGCCGAAGGCAGACATGGCTCTCAAGAGAAGACAGGCTATGTGCACACTGCCCACAAAATGAGGTGGAAACTGAGATGCACTTCCTAACCTCCTACCAAATGTATGGCCATATTAGACACATATTTTCCCCATATTACACAGATCCACAAAGAATTTGAAAACAAATCCAATTTTGATAAACTCCCATGTCTATTGGGTGAAATACCACAGTGTGACATCATAGCAGCAATATTTGTGACCTGTTGCCACAAGAAAAGGGCAACCAGTGAAGAACAAACACCATAGTAAATACAACCCATGTTTATGTTTATTTATTTTCCCTTTTGAACTTTAACTATTTGCACATCGTTAGAACACTATATATACATAATATGACATTTGTAATGTCTTTATTCTTTTGGAACTTCTGTGATTGTCATGTTTACTGTTAATTTGTATTGTTTATTTCACTTCTGCTCATTATCTACTTCACTTGCTTTGACAATGTTATAATATGTTTCCCATGCCAATAAAACCCCTTATATTGAATTGAATTGAGAATGAGAGAGAGCGAGAAAGACAGAAAGAGAGACAGAGAGACAGAGAAATAGAGACAGAGAGAGAGAGCGAAATAGAGACAGAGAGACAGAGAACTAGAGACAGAGAGACAGAGAGTGAAATAGAGACAGAGAGAAAGTGAAAGAGAGACAGAGACAGAGAAAGAGACAGAGAGAGAGTGAAAGAGAGACAGAGAAATAGAGACAGCGTGAAATAGAGAGAGAGACAGAAACAGAGAGAGAAGTTAAGAAGTATGGCGCCAAAAAGAGAAACGGGGTCACAGACAGGGGACAGGGTTTAACCCCCCAGAGATGCAGGGGCAACGGGGTTACCCCATTCAGGTACCACAGGGGACAGTTGAACCAGGAGACTGTGACTTTTTCTATCCAATTAAAAGGCTTGGTGCGGTGCAGACAAGAGGATCCTAGCAGGACACTAAGCAGGACATGCATGGTGGAGCACATCTTCCCTCACTGAGTCCAACACCAATTAATCATGACCCCATATGAAGCTTCAGCTGCTATTCAGAGGGACGGCTACTATGTGTGGTGAGTCAAACACACACACACATACGCACACATACATGGTGGGACAGAGACACACACACACGCACACAGTGACAGACACATGCACGCACACACACGCACACACAGACACACTTGATGTGCACACACACACGGACCCTGTGGACTGGAGGTTGAACAGGCAGTATTCCATTGTCACACCTGGACCAAGCATCTGTCTCCACATCCAAAGGGATGGGATCCATTGTTTCACAGAATTATTGAGGGTGTGTCGTGTTGTTGTTGAACGTGGAGTAAGATTGTCCCTCTATATATGTAAATCATGCCCAAGTATCCCACAACTCTATGGTGAGAAGAGATTTGCTGATTGCATGGTGTCAACTATTCCAAAAAGCCACAAGAGATCCTCTGCGACCCTGTGACCCCATAGCTCACACACATAAACAGATATAATTATACAGTATGTATCTGTCACTTTTTTATTGTGTGTGTGTGTGTGTGTGTGTGTGTGTTTCTGGGGTGTATTTTTTCTCAACACAGAAAATAGCAGTGTGTTCAGGATCAATTCCAATGATGAAATCCAAAAGGTCAAGCTAAATAATCTTAGCAGTAAACAACATCCCTTTCCATTCCCAAACATAAACTCTAGGTCATTCCTTTCACTGAGCTGATCTTAGATCAGTTTTGCATTTTCCCCACTAATGGCAAAGGATTGGAGGAGTCACTTCTGGGAGAAGTTTTGCATTGTAGCTAATGCGAACCCTTTTCCTAACCTGCTACATAACCTGCTGTGTAAGTTCTCCTAACCTGCTACGAAACGTTACTTCTGACATTAGTGGCATCTCTTCTAGTCAAAACCTCTGATCCTTGATGTCAACAAAGTTCAGTTGAACCACGACAAAGTCTAAACAGAATCCTTGGGACAACCCAACTCTGATGTCACCCCATTGACGTTGACATTTAAAATGGTTAAAGTGAGGGTTAAGGTTAGGTAAGGGTTAAGGTTAGGTAAGGGTTATGGTTAAGGTTAAGGTTAGGTAAGGGTTATGGTTAAGGTTAGGTAAGGGTTATGGTTAAGGTTAGGGTTTAAGGTAGGGACGTCCCAAGGATCCCGGATAGCACTAATTGTTGAACCGCTCATCATCACTTCCTCAGGGCCGGTTTACCAAACGAGGAAACTTCCCCCTGGGCCCCCAACCTCCAGGGAGCCCCCAACCCCAGATAGCATATGATAGCAACATAAACCCCAGTAATAGCAGGTAATTAGCTTTAAAATTGCAACATTTTATTTCATGCATAACAGCAAAATGTGAACAAAAGCATGAGATGAGCTATAAAACATCATATTTTTTTCTGCCCTGTGTCAAAAAGTGTACATTTGCAGGAAATATGGGTTGAAACTAAAACATTTTCTCTTAGCCTCATGACAAAATGTGTATAATAGCATTACATTAACTGCACATTTCTCTCTCTGCACCATGTGTTGAAACGCAGTCTGTTCGCTGATTCCAATACAAAAAAGGCCTGTGTCCCAAGGCCCCAAATGAGGTAGTCCGGTCCTGCACTTCCTGTCCCCCTTTTATGACATCACACATTTCAGTTTGTCATGACGCCACACTGACAGACCAGCGTCTTTGATTAAGCGGATCCTACAGGGCCTCCAGTCCCAGGATGTTCTGAAAACCACACTTCCGTGATGGCTCAGTGATTAAACCCAAAAACACCTTCAACCACTCAGCCAGAGGAGAGGAGAAGAGGCAGAGAATAAAACAATATCCCTCCCAGTTCCCTATCAATATCCATGGTAGTGCCATGCCTCTGTGATAGCATCTCTACATCCCAGGGGAACACACACACACACACACACACACACACACACACACCAGGCATCATGCCCAACTAAAATATTCCACTTCAATGTACAAACGTCTGGGGCCAGTGGAAAAAGGTGGGATGACGAAAACAATCGTTAATCCCACCTGGAGGGATTAGGAATAGGGCAAAAATTACTCATAAACAAATGACTAACCCTCCATAACCCAGCTCTGTACCATGTGGCGGCCCTCCGGGCCACTGCCGGGTCTGGATCCAATGATCCAATCCCTCAATGTTTATCAGAGCCAGCAGCCACTAGTGAAACCTCCATGACAAACACTGGGAGGACAAACCTCAGAGCAGTGGAACAATCAAAGAGAAAACTATTTGCTTTGATTAAGACGAGAAGGTCTTGAAGACTATTGATCCTCACTGAGACAGAGTCTGTGTCCTAAATTGCACCCTGTTCCCTATATTGTGCACTACTTTTGACCAGAGCCCTATAGGCCCTGGTCAAAGGAAGTGGACTATATAGGAACAAGGGTGCCATTTGGCGATCCTAGATGACATAAACCAGGGATGATGCTATTTAGTCAGGATTATAATTAGATTATAATAACATACTGTATTATACAAACTATTATACATATTATTCAACAGTATTCAAAAGTATTCAGACCCCTTGACATACCTTATTTACATAAATATTCAGACCCTTTGCTATGAGACTCGAAATTGAGCCCAGGTGCATCCTGTTTCCATTGATTACATCCTTGAGATGTTTCTACAACTTGATTGGACTCCACCTTGGGTAAATTCAACTGATTGGACATGATTTGGAAAGGCACACACCTGTCTTTATGAGGTCCCACAGTTGACAGTACATGTCAGAGCAAAATCCAAGCCATAAGGTCGAAGGAATTGTCCGTAGAGCTCTAAGACAGGACTGTGTTGAGGCACACATCTGGGAAAGGGTACTAAAAAATGAGAAACTCCCCAAATACAGGTGTGCCAAGCTTGTAGCATCATACCCAAGAAGACTCGAGGTTGTAATTACTGCCAAAGATGCTTCGACAAATACATGGCAGTATACATGGTAGTATACATAATAGTATACATGGTAGTATACATGGTAGTATACATGGTAGTATACATGGTAGTATACATGGTAGTATACATGGTAGTATACATGGTAGTATACATGATAGGGTGGTTATTCAGAGGACATCAGGCAGCATGTTTCACTGTGTCTTACTGGGGTGGTTATTCAGAGGACATCAGGCAGCATGTTTCACTGTGTCTTACTGGGGTGGTTATTCAGAGGACATCAGGCAGCATGTTTCACTGTGTCTTACTGGGGTGGTTATTCAGAGGACATCAGGCAGCATGTTTCACTGTGTCTTACTGGGGTGGTTATTCAGAGGACATCAGGCAGCATGTTTCACTGTGTCTTACTGGGGTGGCTATTCAGAGGACATCAGGCAGCATGTTTCACTGTGTCTTACTGGGGTGGTTATTCAGAGGACATCAGGCAGCATGTTTAACTGTGTCTTACTGGGGTGGTTATTCAGAGGACATCAGGCAGCCTGTTTCACTGTGTCTTACTGGGGTAGTTATTCAGAGGACATCAGGCAGCATGTTTCACTGTGTCTTACTGGGGTGGTTATTCAGAGGACATCAGGCAGCATGTTTCACTGTGTCTTACTGGGGTAGTTATTCAGAGGACATCAGGCAGCATGTTTCACTGTGTCTTACTGGGGTAGTTATTCAGAGGACATCAGGCAGCATGTTTCACTGTGTCTTACTGGGGTAGTTATTCAGAGGACATCAGGCAGCATGGGGTTTATTCAGAGGACATCAGGCAGCATGTTTCTGTGTCTGGGGGTAGTTATTCAGAGGACATCAGGCAGCATGTTTCACTGTGTCTTACTGGGGTAGTTATTCAGAGGACATCAGGCAGCATGTTTCACTGTGTCTTACTGGGGTAGTTATTCAGAGGACATCAGGCAGCATGTTTCACTGTGTCTTACTGGGGTAGTTATTCAGAGGACATCAGGCAGCATGTTTCACTGTGTCTTACTGTCTTATTCAGAGGACATCACTGGGGTGGTTATTCAGAGGACATCAGGCAGCATGTTTCACTGTGTCTTACTGGGGTAGTTATTCAGAGGACATCAGGCAGCATGTTTCACTGTGTCTTACTGGGGTAGTTATTCAGAGGACATCAGGCAGCATGTTTCACTGTGTCTTACTGGGGTAGTTATTCAGAGGACATCAGGCAGCATGTTTCACTGTGTCTTACTGGGGTAGTTATTCAGAGGACATCAGGCAGCATGTTTCACTGTGTCTTACTGGGGTAGTTATTCAGAGGACATCAGGCAGCATGTTTCACTGTGTCTTACTGGGGTAGTTATTCAGAGGACATCAGGCAGCATGTTTCACTGTGTCTTACTGGGGTGGTTATTCAGAGGACATCAGGCAGCATGTTTCACTGTGTCTTACTGGGGTAGTTATTCAGAGGACATCAGGCAGCATGTTTCACTGTGTCTTACTGGGGTGGTTATTCAGAGGACATCAGGCAGCATGTTTCACTGTGTCTTACTGGGGTGGTTATTCAGAGGACATCAGGCAGCATGTTTCACTGTGTCTTACTGGGGTGGTTATTCAGAGGACATCAGGCAGCATGTTTCACTGTGTCTTACTGGGGTGGTTATTCAGAGGACATCAGGCAGCATGTTTCACTGTGTCTTACTGGGGTAGTTATTCAGAGGACATCAGGCAGCATGTTTCACTGTGTCTTACTGGGGTACATCAGGCAGCATGTTTCACTGTGTCTTACTGGGGTGTGTCTTAGTTATTCAGAGGACATCAGGCAGCATGTTTCACTGTGTCTTACTGGGTTTCACTGTGTCTTACTGTTATTCAGAGGACATCAGGCAGCATGTTTCACTGTGTCTTACTGGGGTAGTTATTCAGAGGACATCAGGCACATGTTTCAGTGTCTTACTGGGGTAGTTATTCAGAGGACATCAGGCAGCATGTTTCACTGTGTCTTACTGGGGTAGTTATTCAGAGGACATCAGGCAGCATGTTTCACTGTGTCTTACTGGGGGGTAGTTATTCAGAGGACATCAGGCAGCATGTTTCACTGTGTCTTACTGGGGTAGTTATTCAGAGGACATCAGGCAGCATGTTTCTGTGTCTTACTGGGGTGTTATTCTTCAGGCAGCATGTTTCACTGTGTCTTACTGGGGTAGTTATTCAGAGGACATCAGGCAGCATGTTTCACTGTGTCTTACTGGGGTAGTTATTCAGAGGACATCAGGCAGAATGTTTCACTGTGTCTTACTGGGGTGGTTATTCAGAGGACATCAGGCAGCATGTTTCACTGTGTCTTACTGGGGTAGTTATTCAGAGGACATCAGGCAGCATGTTTCACTGTGTCTTACTGGGGTAGTTATTCAGAGGACATCAGGCAGCATGTTTCACTGTGTCTTACTGGGGTAGTTATTCAGAGGACATCAGGCAGCATGTTTCACTGTGTCTTACTGGGGTAGTTATTCAGAGGACATCAGGCAGCATGTTTCACTGTGTCTTACTGGGGTAGTTATTCAGAGGGCACTGGGGTAGTTATTCAGAGGACATCAGGCAGCATGTTTCACTGTGTCTTACTGGGGTCAGGTTATTCTTACTGGGGTAGTTATTCAGAGGACATCAGGCAGCATGTTTCACTGTGTCTTACTGGGGTGGTTATTCAGAGGACATCAGGCAGCATGTTTCACTGTGTCTTACTGGGGTTATTCAGAGGACATCAGGCAGCATGTTTCACTGTGTCTTACTGGGGTAGTTATTCAGAGGACATCAGGCAGCATGTTTCACTGTGTCTTACTGGGGTGGTTATTCAGAGGACATCAGGCAGCATGTTTCACTGTGTCTTACTGGGGTGGTTATTCAGAGGACATCAGGCAGCATGTTTCACTGTGTCTTACTGGGGTGGTTATTCAGAGGACATCAGGCAGCATATTCTTAGATTCAGGACATCAGGCAGCATGTTTCACTGTGTCTTACTGGGGTGGTTATTCAGAGGACATCAGGCAGCATGTTTCACTGTGTCTTACTGGGGTAGTTATTCAGAGGACATCAGGCAGCATGTTTCACTGTGTCTTACTGGGGTAGTTATTCAGAGGACATCAGGCAGCATGTTTCACTGTGTCTTACTGGGGTAGTTATTCAGAGGACATCAGGCAGCATGTTTCACTGTGTCTTACTGGGGTAGTTATTCAGAGGACATCAGGCAGCATGTTTCACTGTGTCTTACTGGGGTAGTTATTCAGAGGACATCAGGCAGCATGTTTCACTGTGTCTTACTGGGGTGGTTATTCAGAGGACATCAGGCAGCATGTTTCACTGTGTCTTACTGGGGTAGTTATTCAGAGGACATCAGGCAGCATGTTTCACTGTGTCTTACTGGGGTAGTTATTCAGAGGACATCAGGCAGCATGTTTCACTGTGTCTTACTGGGGTAGGTTATTCAGAGGACATCAGGCAGCATGTTTCACTGTGTCTTACTGGGGTTTCACTGTTATTCAGAGGACATCAGGCAGCATGTTTCACTGTGTCTTACTGGGGTAGTTATTCAGAGGACATCAGGCTGTGTCTTACTGGGGTGGTTATTCAGAGTTTCACATCAGGCAGCATGTTTCACTGTGTCTTACTGGGGTAGTTATTCAGAGGACATCAGGCAGCATGTTTCACTGTGTCTTACTGGGGTAGTTATTCAGAGGACATCAGGCAGCATGTTTCACTGTGTCTTACTGGGGTGGTTATTCAGAGGACATCAGGCAGCATGTTTCACTGTGTCTTACTGGGGTGGTTATTCAGAGGACATCAGGCAGCATGTTTCACTGTGTCTTACTGGGGTAGTTATTCAGAGGACATCAGGCAGCATGTTTCACTGTGTCTTACTGGGGTGTCTTAGTTATTCAGAGGACATCAGGCAGCATGTTTCACTGTGTCTTACTGGGGTAGTTATTCAGAGGACATCAGGCAGCATGTTTCACTGTGTCTTACTGGGGTAGGTATTCAGAGGACATCAGGCAGCATGTTTCACTGTGTCTTACTGGGGTAGTTATTCAGAGGACATCAGGCAGCATGTTTCACTGTGTCTTACTGGGGTAGTTATTCAGAGGACATCAGGCAGCATGTTTCACTGTGTCTTACTGGGGTAGTTATTCAGAGGACATCAGGCAGCATGTTTCACTGTGTCTTACTGGGGTAGTTATTCAGAGGACATCAGGCAGCATGTTTCACTGTGTCTTACTGGGGTGGTTATTCAGAGGACATCAGGCAGCATGTTTAACTGTGTCTTACTGGGGTGGTTATTCAGAGGACATCAGGCAGCCTGTTTCACTGTGTCTTACTGGGGTAGTTATTCAGAGGACATCAGGCAGCATGTTTCACTGTGTCTCTGATGAGAGGCCTGCTGGGGCAGAGGTGAGTCATGAAGACACACACACACACTTACTGTGCGGAGCTGGTCCATACTGTTGATGAGCAAAGCCATCGCACCAAAACATCTCTCTTTCTCTCTAATCCACCCTTTCTCTCCTTCTCCACCACTTCTGAACCAAAGTGGAAAGCGCTGAGACAGCGACTCCTTCCCTCCTTCCCCCTCCCTGTCCTTGTCTGTCTGTCCTGTCCCACAAAGCTTTACCTGCTGGGCCTAGGGACTACCCCGCTCCGCAGGGCCTTATCCACAGCCCATGTCTCAGCCCACTTCCCTTGGTCACCACAAAAGCCTTCTGGAGGCCCGGTTCAGGCCAGTCAGAGCCAGTCTGAGACAAAATACTCCATTTAATCTCGACTTGGCATGACTCTGACTGCAGGGCGCTAAGGTCCTCCACAACGCCCCTTACACTCCTCCTCCCTCTTCTCCTCCTCCTCTCTAATCCTAGCCTACATGACTGACTCGGACTGAAAGACCCGCACGCCACAGGTGAGAGCTAAAAAAGTGCCGTATGCGAGATTCAAAAGAGACCACCTGCTCATCAAAATAAATTGCACTCCAGCGACAGCAACAAGAAAAAAAGTTTGAAAAAAAAAAAAAAAACAGCACAACCTCCCTCTGTGATCGTAGCCAGACAAAAGAACAAATTGTATTTCTGCATCGCGGCTACCATCGGTCAAGATGCACAGAGGGGGGGCCACTGGGGGCCAATGATGGGGCCACTCTGAGTCCATTTGTGTGTGAGCATGTTGTTATGAGGTCCATCAAATCCAAAGAGGGATGTGGATGAGCGTGATCCCTCTCTCTTTACCTCTCTCCTTTCATCTTCTGCTTGTTATTCGTCTCTCTCCGTCTCTCCACTTGTGCCTGTTGTTTCTTTCTCCATCTAGATGGAGTGTTACTATTCCAAACGATACAAAAAGCATTATCTTTATGAATGCCGGAGCTCTTTGAGCCGCTACAGTGCGTCCGAGGGTTTAAGGTCTGCAGTGTGAGAGCTGCATGCAATCTCCCTAGATAAAAGGACAGAGAGTCGGCCAGACAGGGCAAGCCTTCATCTTCATCCTCCTCACCCTCATTGCACAGAGAGGTAGCTTCAACAAAGACCAGTGGCTTTAATCTTGACACTTTCAGTCAGACAACATCATTTGAGGCAAGTCAGAGTGCCATCCAGAGTGCTGTCACAGGCCACTCCAACCAGGTTAGCAGAGAGTGGGCTTACTAATATGGTAGTACATAAGTAAACAAACAGAGGGAAACGGTCACAAAGAAAGGTTTCTGAACAATAATGTAGTTGTTACCAGAAATGCTGGTTGAAACCATATGAAATGCCTTTAAGCTATGACTACAAAGTCTTAGAATAGGCCTTACTGTCTTGCGTACAGGTTTTTCATACAGGTGGCCCCAGAGGGAATCGAACCCACCATCCTTGTCGTTGTAAACACCATGCCCTACCAACTGAGTCACACATTGGTCCACCACATCAGTTATGAATATCGCCTCATATTTCAGTGTGGTTCATTTAGTTATTGAATCATTGTTGTGTAGGTGGAGCTGTTTTGTGAGTGCAGCCAGGCAGGCAGAGTTGGTTTAGTAGCCGTGTCGATAGTTGAAGTATGGGCAAGGCAGCATGGAAGGGACTGGGCCTTGGTGTGGGTCTACTAGCACCGCTCTTCTGGTGGTCACACTGCCACACTGTGACCCGAGCCCAGGCCTCCACCAGCCCCTGGGAGCCCGAGCCCAGTCCTCCACCAGCCCCAAGCCCCTGGGGGCCTGAGCCCAGGCCTCCACCGGCCCCAAGCCCCTGGGGGCCCGAGCCCAGTCCTCCATCAGCCCCAAGCCCCT
The DNA here is from genome assembly GCF_018296145.1 of Oncorhynchus tshawytscha. Lineage (NCBI taxonomy): Eukaryota > Metazoa > Chordata > Actinopteri > Salmoniformes > Salmonidae > Oncorhynchus > Oncorhynchus tshawytscha. The sequence goes on along the minus strand of NW_024609255.1, from coordinate 84,245 downwards.
GGGGGCCCGTGCCCGGACACTGATTTATGTGACAGAGGATTACCTTCAAGCCAGCCGTGAGGACCACCCACACACTGGCACAGGACGGCAGACACACATTCACAAAGATACACACAAAACACACACACACACACATTACGCAATGTTTGAATATACAGTATGAGAAAGAGAGAGAGAGAGAGAGAAGGAAGGAAGGAGAGCTGAGAGAGAGCGAGACAAGAGAGGAAGACATGTGAAATAAAGAGAGAGAGAGAGAGAGGCAGAGAGAGAGAAAAATAAGAAAAATCACATACTTTCTGGGGCACAGCCAGAAAACAACCTCAAGGAAACGGTCGGGTGAGAGCAACAAGGTGAATTAACGACAAATCGGACACGGTGCATTCCCTGAGCAAACAGTCAGCTCTTAAAGACTGACGGGTAGACAAACACTCACCTGCCCTCAGGTAATAACACACACACAATTACACACACAGACGCAAGTACAAGCACACACACGCACAGAAAGCCAATGACATGCACACACCTACACCACCTCACTCTCACAGTCCCACGTCAGAATTAGACGTTCATCCATGTTTGTCAAACGTCAAATTTCGAAGTTGCTGCAAACGTTAAATATCGATGTTAGGCATTAACTCCAAATGGTTAAGGTTTGGGAAAGACTTCAAACAAAAACCTCAAAAACAACTTTCTATTGCTGGATTTGAACTTGCAACCTTAGGAATCAGAGGCAGATGCATCCACCCATCCACCATCCCTGTCCACAATGCCTGAGCAAAACCTACTTGAAGGTAACAGTGCACACTGTTGCCCCTAGTGGACAGTTTCCACATCACCTCCCAATGTCCTCAGACAGGGATGGACTTGGAATACTGACCTATATCACAGGTGACCTGGCTGCATTCACACCTACAGTAGGCATGCACACAAGCCTGTCTGAAAACAACACAGCCTCACCCCAGAACACAACAAAGTCATCAATCTCCTCTCAGGGAGCATGTGGTGTTTCTCCAAATTAGAAGTCTACCTGTAGTTTTCCTCTGGATATTGTTCTGGTGACACATACAAGCACCTACTACACTGTTCGAAAAACTGGTTCCAAAGCATGACATCCATGACGCTCTGTGATGTGTTACTGTGTTAGGTGAAGCATGCAGATGTGTATCGGTTAGGGCTGCACGATATGGGAAGAACGTTTAAGACCTTGAGATTTGACTTTCATTTGTGATTTAGATCAAAACATTTGGGTCGCCAGGATAGTGGGTTTAATTCCCCAGAACGCCCATAAAACATGACTAAGTCGCTTTGGATACAAATGTCTAATAAATGTCATACACACTGAGTGTAGAAAACATTTTAAGGACACCTGCTCTTTCCATGACATAGACTGTGCCCAAACCATTGACTGGAACTGGGTCAGTGTTTCCCAGGGGAACCTAAATTGTTGTGACAAGGGTAGGAACCAAAAGATTGGTCAGTGTTTCCCAGGGGAACCTAATTACATTTAGACAACGATTTTAGAACATGGTTTGCCTATTCCTCTCTGATTCAAACTAAATGCTGACACGACCACTAGTTGCAGCCTGTATTAGAGCTTATGTTTGCAAGTAAGATTTGTCCCCCCGAGCTCCATTATCTTCGCTACCTGCATTTACCAGCTAGGTAGTTCGCTATAAGCATTAGCGCGAAGACTAACTAACTAGCGTTTTGCAACTATATGATACAGAACACGTGGATTAATATGAAGAAGCAAAGTTGAAACAGCATTGTTCTTGTTTGTTGGCTGCATGCATTGGCCTTTAGCTGTAGCTAACAGAAGCATGCAGACTAACTGAGCACGCCTGCTTGAGTGACAGAGTGCAGGGCTTGGTGTGTGGGGGAAGCAGCGGCGAGAAGAGAGAGAGGGAGACTGGCGAGAGATGACAAACGGAGTAAATGATAAAAGAAAGGACCATACACGTAGCTGAGTAGAGTTTCCAGTTGGTTGCTGGTTGACAGTGAAACGTATGAGAGAGAACAAATCCTGTACCCCATCGCCATGGCGATGAGTCAACAGTGGGTGGGGATCACCAGGCTGACCCCGGGAGTCATTAACGATTCATCCCCGTATCCGGCTCCCAAATGATTAGGCAAACAAGGAGCGCTTCAGAGTCAAAAGGCCCCAGGGCCCCGAGAGGGGCTGAGAGAGGAGCCATCACCCCGAGTGGTGACACGCTGAAAGGCACACACGGCCCCTGGGTGAGGGATGGAGGGGGAGTGTGTGTGTGTGTGTGTGTGTGTGTGTGTGTGTGTGTGTGTGTGTGTGTGTGTGTGTGAGAGAGAGTAGTCTGGGGGAGCGAGAGGGGGTAATAGGAGGAGGAGAGGCGGTTCAGTCCAGTCACAATATACAGTCAGTACAGTAGTTGTATATCCCAGTCAAAATATACAGTCAGTGTAGTAGTTCTATAGCCCAGTCACAATATACAGTCAGTACAGTAGTTCTATAGCCCAGTCACAATATTCAGTCAGTACAGTAGTTCTATAGCCCAGTCACAATATACAGTCAGTATAGTAGTTCTACAGCCCAGTCACAATATACAGTCAGTATAGTAGTTCTATAGCCCAGTCACAATATGCAGTCAGTACAGGAGTTCTATAGCCCAGTCACAATATACAGTCAGTACAGTAGTTCTATAGCCCAGTCACAATATACAGTCAGTACAGTAGTTCTATAGCCCAGTCACAATATACAGTCAGTACAGTAGTTCTACAGCCCAGTCACTCTATACAGTCAGTACAGTAGTTCTATAGCCCAGTCACAATATACAGTCAGTACAGTAGTTCTATAGCCCAGTCACAATATACAGTCAGTACAGTAGTTCTATAGCCCAGTCACAATATACAGTCTGTACAGTAGTTCTATAGCCCAGTCACAATATACCGTCAGTACAGTAGTTCTACAGCCAAGTCAGAATATACAGTCAGTACAGTAGTTCTATAGCCCAGTCACAATATACAGTCAGTACAGTAGTTCTATAGCCCAGTCACAATATACAGTCTGTACAGTAGTTCTATAGCCCAGTCACAATATACAGTCAGTACAGTAGTTCTACAGCCCAGTCACAATATACAGTCAGTACAGTAGTTCTATAGCCCAGTCACAATATACAGTCAGTACAGTAGTTCTATAGCCCAGTCACAATATACAGTCAGTACAGTAGTTCTATAGCCCAGTCACAATATACAGTCTGTACAGTAGTTCTATAGCCCAGTCACAATATACAGTCAGTACAGTAGTCCTACAGCCCAGTCACTCTATACAGTCAGTACAGTAGTTCTATAGCCCAGTCACAATACAGTCAGTACAGTAGTCCAAGAGCCCAGTCACATTATACAGTCAGTACAGTAGTTCTACAGAACAGTCACACTATACAGTCAGTACAGTAGTCCTACAGCCCAGTCACATTATACAGTCAGTACAGTAGTCCTACAGCCCAGTCACACTATACAGTCAGTAAAGTAGTTCTACAGACCAGTCACACTATACAGTCAGTACAGTAGTCCTACAGCCCAGTCACATTATACAGTCAGTACAGTACTTCTACAGACCAGTCACACTATACATCCCACTGGGCACAGATGTCAATTGAACGTCAATTTTTTGATTTACATTTGGTTGCGTTGTCAACTAACGTGAATTGAACATGAAATTATTAAAAATGTCACCATGACTTTGGATTAGGTTAAAAGTTTGTTGGAAAAAATATGAAATTCGCTTACATTAATGACTCTTTGCAAATCCAATTAACTTTCCACATTGTTTCAACGTCATCACATTGAAGGAAATGATGTGGAAACAACGTTGATTCAAGCAGTTTTTGCCCAGTGGGCGGATTGGTGGCTAAAACACCTCAATAGCCAAACGTTTAGTGCTTCAGTGCTGGCTGCTGCTCTGCTATTAAAAGGTTGGCTTCAAATGCTGTCTTTGGTATTTGCAGAGAGATTGACAGTGTCTTTTAAACGCAGGTCAAGTACGTTGAGCGTTTAGGAAAACTACACAAGGCGATCTTTGGCACGGCGACAACTATCACTGCCATAGCTTTGTTCACATCCAGATCCTGTGGGATGCCTGAAAAAGAATAAAACCCCCAAACTATCTGAGCAGTCGAGAGCTCTATCAGTGATTTGAATAAAAAAGACCCTTACTGGCAGGAAAACGATTGGTATTAAAACAAGTTAAACAGTTAATAGCATTTGGCCAACAAT
>NW_024609255.1:45000-72500 GCF_018296145.1 Oncorhynchus tshawytscha | reverse complement strand
TTTCCATCTATGTAACATTGCAAACATCAGAAACTTTCTGTCCAAAAATTATGCAGAAAAATTAATCCATGCTTTTGTTACTTCTAGGTTAGACTACTGCAATGCTCTACTTTCTGGCTACCCAGATAAAGCACTAAATAAACTTCAGTTAGTGCTAAATACGGCTGCTAGAATCCTGACTAGAACCCCAAAATGTGATAATATTACTCCAGTGCTAGTCTCCCTACACTGGCTTCCTGTCAAGGCAAGGGCTGATTTCAAGGTTTTACTGCTAACCTACAAAGCATTACATGGGCTTGCTCCTACCTATCTCTCTGATTTGGTCCTGCCGTACATACCTACACGTACGCTACGGTCACAAGACGCAGGCCTCCTAATTGTCCCTAGAATTTCTAAGCAAACGGCTGGAGGCAGGGCTTTCTCCTATAGAGCTCCATTTTTATGGAATGGTCTGCCTACCCATGTGAGAGACGCAAACTCAGTCTCAACCTTTAAGTCTTTACTGAAGACAGTGTCTCCTGACCCCTCCTGTCTCAGCCTCCAGTATTTATGCCGCAGTAGTTTGTGTCGGGTCAGTTTGTAATATCTGGAGTACTTCTCCTGTCCTATCCGGTGTCCTGTGTGAATTTAAGTATGCTCTCTCTAATTCTCTCTTTCTCTCTTTCTTTCTCTCTTTCAGAGGACCTGAGCCCTAGGACCATGCCCCAGGACTACCTGACATGATGACTCCTTGCTGTCCCCAGTCCACCTGGCCGTGCTGCTGCTCCAGTTTCAACTGTTCTGATTATTATTATTTGACCATGCTGGTCATTTATGAACATTTGAACATCTTGGCCATGTTCTGTTATAATCTCCACCCGGCACAGCCAGAAGAGGACTGGCCACCCCTCATAGCCTGGTTCCTCTCTAGGTTTCTTCCTAGGTTTTGGCCTTTCTAGGGAGTTTTTCCTAGCCACCGTGCTTCTACACCTACATTGCTTGCTGTTTGGGGTTTTAGGCTGGGTTTCTCTACAGCACTTTGAGATATCAGCTGATGTACGAAGGGCTATATAAATACATTTGATTTGAAGCCATTTTCCCATAGTGAGTCAGTATAATGAAGGACAGTAAAATGTTTGCCTGAATGATGTGTTGGGTAATTCTGAAACAACAACAGCAGGGAGAGGTACGGTAAGGTAGACCAGACACTACTGCAAAGAGATGGGCTGGCCAATGATGAGCCTGTGACCCACAACAGCAGAGGAGAGATACAGTAAGGTAGACCAGCCACTACTGCAAAGAGATGGGCTGGCCAATGATGAGCCTGTGACCCACAATAGCAGAGGAGAGATACAGTAAGGTAGACCAGCCACTACTGCAAAGAGATGGGCTGGCCAATGATGAGCCTGTGAGACCAGAGATGGGCCACTACTGCAAAGAGATGGGACCAGCCACTACTGCAAAGAGATGGGCTGGCCAATGATGAGCCTGTGACCCACAACAGCACTGGTGTGGAAAGCAGCACATACTTCACTTAGAACAATATAAACTGTCTGTCTCACTGTGTGTGTCTCTCTGTCCCTTCCTCAGGTTAAACCACTATGTTCCACAACCTCAAATGAATGCTTTGAACATTATAGTGGCTGATTTAAAACAATATAAACCCATTGGATGAAAGTGTAGTATACAGGCCTGAATAACCATATATTCTGTGGCATTTCAACAAAGGACAACAAGGCAGGAGGCACAATGCATTGTACTACAATAAAGACTTAACCAGCTGAAGGCCGACACATAAACCCAACCATGAACACAACACAGTTAGTTTGACTTTTTCCTCTCTTCTATTATTCCATGCCATTATTCCATTATTCCAGTTGTAAAACTGAACACGGTGGTGTTGCAACATGTATTCTGGAAGTTAGTAGCAAGTTGGAAATCCATATTTTGATGAGCTTTTTAGACGTTCCCAACGTTTTCATCCATGTTTTCCATTGCATGTGACCCATGCACTTAAAGTAGCATAAGACCTGGAATTGGTTCTTGGTATAAACTAAAGCAAAAAGAAAATGTGACCTTTGTCAAAATGACAAAATATATATTTGAAAGAACTGAATTAGAGTAAGGGCTCAATTCAATCAAATACTACCACTACTACTACTACTACTACTACTACTAGTAATACTACCACTACTACCAGTAATACTACCACTACTACTACTACTAGTAATACTACCACTACTACCAGTAATACTACCACTACTACTACCACCAGTAATACTACTACTACCAGTAATAGTACTACTACTACCACCAGTAATACTACTACTACTACCACCAGTAATACTACTACTACTACTACTACTAGTAATATTACTACTACTACTACTAGTAATATTACTACTACTACTACTAGTAATATTACTACTACTACTACTAGTAATATTACTACTACTACTACCCGTAATACTACTACTACCCGTAATACTACTACTACCACTACAACCACTACTACTACCACTACTACTACTACCAGCAATACCACTACTATTGCTAATACTACTACTACCACTACTACTATTACTACTACTACTACTACTACTACTACCACTACTACTACTACTACTACTACTACTACTGCCACTACTACTACCACTACTACTACCACCACTACTACTGCCTATACTACTACTACCACCACTACTACTACTACCAGTAATACTACTACTACCACTACTACTGCCAATACTACTACTACTACCACCAATACTACTACTACCACCACTACTGATAATACTACTACTACCACTACTGATAATACTACTACTACCACTACTGATAATACTACTACTACCACTACTACTACTGCTACCACCACTACTACTACCAGCAATGTGTGAGCAATCAAAGTAGCCACACATTTGTAAACGTCTCTAAAACGTCTCTAAGAGTAAGATCCACGCCCACTTAACTTGCAACAGCCACACAATGGTTTGACAGTATATTAGGCTCTATCAAGACATTCATTCAGGAAGTCTACAGTATTCTTTGCTTTACCTCCTTGTTTAAACAACCAACCCAATACTGTAAATTCAATGCATAACTTCAAACTTGTATTTTGTCTACATGAAAACATGGTTTTAATACAGCCTCTTCACATTGCATGGCTTAACTATCTGTGTTTCCTCTCCTTAACTGGAGGTCAGTGCAGTAAAACAGCCTCTTCTCATTGCATGGCTTAACTATCTGTGTTTCCTCTCCTTAACTGGAGGTCAGTGCAGTAAAACAGCCTCTTCACATTGCATGGCTTAACTATCTGTGTTTCCTCTCCTTAACTGGAGGTCAGTGCAGTAAAACAGCCTCTTCACATTGCATGGCTTAACTATCTGTGTTTCCTCTCCTTAACTGGAGGTCAGTGCAGTAAAACAGCCTCTTCTCATTGCATGGCTTAACTATCTGTGTTTCCTCTCCTTAACTGGAGGTCAGTGCAGTAAAACAGCCTCTTCACAACTTGCATGGCTTAACTATCTGTGTTTCCTCTCCTTAACTGGAGGTCAGTGCAGTAAAACAGCCTCTTCACATTGCATGGCTTAACTATCTGTGTTTCCTCTCCTTAACTGGAGGTCAGTGCAGTAAAACAGCCTCTTCACATTGCATGGCTTAACTATCTGTGTTTCCTCTCCTTAACTGGAGGTCAGTGCAGTAAAACAGCCTCTTCACATTGCATGGCTTAACTATCTGTGTTTCCTCTCCTTAACTGGAGGTCAGTGCAGTAAAACAGCCTCTTCACATTGCATGGCTTAACTATCTGTGTTTCCTCTCCTTAACTGGAGGTCAGTGCAGTAAAACAGCCTCTTCTCATTGCATGGCTTAACTATCTGTGTTTCCTCTCCTTAACTGGAGGTCAGTGCAGTAAAACAGCCTCTTCTCATTGCATGGCTTAACTATCTGTGTTTCCTCTCCTTAACTGGAGGTCAGTGCAGTAAAACAGCCTCTTCACATTGCATGGCTTAACTATCTGTGTTTCCTCTCCTTAACTGGAGGTCAGTGCAGTAAAACAGCCTCTTCTCATTGCATGGCTTAACTATCTGTGTTTCCTCTCCTTAACTGGAGGTCAGTGCAGTAAAACAGCCTCTTCACATTGCATGGCTTAACTATCTGTGTTTCCTCTCCTTAACTGGAGGTCAGTGCAGTAAAACAGCCTCTTCACATTGCATGGCTTAACTATCTGTGTTTCCTCTCCTTAACTGGAGGTCAGTGCAGTAAAACAGCCTCTTCACATTGCATGGCTTAACTATCTGTGTTTCCTCTCCTTAACTGGAGGTCAGTGCAGTAAAACAGCCTCTTCACATTGCATGGCTTAACTATCTGTGTTTCCTCTCCTTAACTGGAGGTCAGTGCAGTAAAACAGCCTCTTCACATTGCATGGCTTAACTATCTGTGTTTCCTCTCCTTAACTGGAGGTCAGTGCAGTAAAACAGCCTCTTCTCATTGCATGGCTTAACTATCTGTGTTTCCTCTCCTTAACTGGAGGTCAGTGCAGTAAAACAGCCTCTTCACATTGCATGGCTTAACTATCTGTGTTTCCTCTCCTTAACTGGAGGTCAGTGCAGTAAAACAGCCTCTTCACATTGCATGGCTTAACTATCTGTGTTTCCTCTCCTTAACTGGAGGTCAGTGCAGTAAAACAGCCTCTTCACATTGCATGGCTTAACTATCTGTGTTTCCTCTCCTTAACTGGAGGTCAGTGCAGTAAAACAGCCTCTTCACATTGCATGGCTTAACTATCTGTGTTTCCTCTCCTTAACTGGAGGTCAGTGCAGTAAAACAGCCTCTTCACATTGCATGGCTTAACTATCTGTGTTTCCTCTCCTTAACTGGAGGTCAGTGCAGTAAAACAGCCTCTTCACATTGCATGGCTTAACTATCTGTGTTTCCTCTCCTTAACTGGAGGTCAGTGCAGTAAAACAGCCTCTTCTCATTGCATGGCTTAACTATCTGTGTTTCCTCTCCTTAACTGGAGGTCAGTGCAGTAAAACAGCCTCTTCACATTGCATGGCTTAACTATCTGTGTTTCCTCTCCTTAACTGGAGGTCAGTGCAGTAAAACAGCCTCTTCACATTGCATGGCTTAACTATCTGTGTTTCCTCTCCTTAACTGGAGGTCAGTGCAGTAAAACAGCCTCTTCACATTGCATGGCTTAACTATCTGTGTTTCCTCTCCTTAACTGGAGGTCAGTGCAGTAAAACAGCCTCTTCACATTGCATGGCTTAACTATCTGTGTTTCCTCTCCTTAACTGGAGGTCAGTGCAGTAATACAGCCTCTTCACATTGCATGGCTTAACTATCTGTGTTTCCTCTCCTTAACTGGAGGTCAGTGCAGTAATACAGCCTCTTCACATTGCATGGCTTAACTATCTGTGTTTCCTCTCCTTAACTGGAGGTCAGTGCAGTAATACAGCCTCTTCACATTGCATGGCTTAACTATCTGTGTTTCCTCTCCTTAACTGGAGGTCAGTGCATTAAAACAGCCTCTTCACATTGCATGGCTTAACTATCTGTGTTTCCTCTCCTTAACTGGAGGTCAGTGCAGTAAAACAGCCTCTTCTCATTGCATGGCTTAACTATCTGTGTTTCCTCTCCTTAACTGGAGGTCAGTGCAGTAAAACAGCCTCTTCACATTGCATGGCTTTACTATCTGTGTTTCCTCTCCTTAACTGGAGGTCAGTGCAGTAAAACAGCCTCTTCACATTGCATGGCTTAACTATCTGTGTTTCCTCTCCTTAACTGGAGGTCAGTGCAGTAAAACAGCCTCTTCACATTGCATGGCTTAACTATCTGTGTTTCCTCTCCTTAACTGGAGGTCAGTGCAGTAAAACAGCCCTTCTCATTGCATGGCTTAACTATCTGTGTTTCCTCTCCTTAACTGGAGGTCAGTGCAGTAAAACAGCCTCTTCACTTTGCATGGCTTAACTATCTGTGTTTCCTCTCCTTAACTGGAGGCCAGTGCAGTAAAACAGCCTCTTCACATTGCATGGCTTAACTATCTGTGTTTCCTCTCCTTAACTGGAGGTCAGTGCAGTAAAACAGCCTCTTCTCATTGCATGGCTTAACTATCTGTGTTTCCTCTCCTTAACTGGAGGTCAGTGCAGTAAAACAGCCTCTTCACATTGCATGGCTTAACTATCTGTGTTTCCTCTCCTTAACTGGAGGTCAGTGCAGTAAAGTATTAGAGCCATGTTTGTTGTTTGCTCTGCCCAGTGTACTCCGGGGGACCTGCTGTTTGACAGGTTGAACAGGGACAAGTGAAACCAGTAAAAACAGAACATAGCACCACTCTGTTTGCTTAAGAACCCAAAGAACAGATTGCCAAAACCAAATACATTGCAAGCTCAGTTGCTCTGCATTCCACCTGTCCATCAAACATTACCTGCAGAACCACCACGGGGGCAGGAGAGTAACGAGACAAAACGGAAGAAGGTTTGAGGAAGAGAATGTCATGTTTGATGCTGTCTGTGACCCTGTGTCTGTCAGTGAGGATTGGTGTTTTCACGTGTGCACATGCACATAATCACCCATCCACTTGTAAACCCTACCTACCCCATAATCACCCCTCCACTAGTAAACCCTACCTACCCCATAACCACCCCTCCACTAGTGAACCCTACCTATCCCATAATCACCCCTCCACTAGTAAACCCTACCTACCCCATAATCACCCATCCACTTGTAAACCCTACCTACCCCATAATCACCCCCATCCACTTGTAAACCCTACCTACCCCATAATCACCCCCATCCACTTGTAAACCCTACCTACCCCATAATCACCCCTCCACTAGTAAACCCTACCTACCCCATAATCACTGACAGTTACTTGATGCTAGTTGTGGAAAAAATACTCAATTGTCATTAGAGGTCGACCGATTAATTAGGGCCGATTTCAAGTTTTCATAACAATAGGAAATCTGTATTTTTTTACACCTTTATTTCATCTTTATTTAACGAGGCAAGTCAGTTAAGAACACATTCTTATTTTCAATGACGGCCTAGGAACAGTGGGTTAACTGCCTCGTTCAGGGGCAGAACGACAGATTTTTACCTTGTCAGCTCAGGGATTCAATCTTGCAACCTTAGGGTTAACTAGTCCAACACTCTAACCACCTGATTACATTGCACTCCACGAGGAGACTGCCTGTTACGCGAATGCAGTAAGCCAAGGTAAGTTGCTAGCTAGTTAAACTTATCTTATAAAAAACAATCAATCAATCACTAGTTAACTACACATGGTTGATGATATTACCAGTTTATCTAGCGTGTCCTGCGTTGCATATAATCGATGCGGTGCGTATCATTGCTCCAATGTGTACCTAACCATAAACACCAATGCCTTTCTTGAAATCAATACATAGAAGTATATATTTTTAAACCTGCATATTTACATAAAATAAATCCAGGTAAGCAGGCAATGTTAACCAGGTGAAATTGTGTCACTTCTCTTGCGTTAATTGCACGCAGAGTCAGTGTATATGCAACAGTTTGGGCCGCCTAATTTGCCAGAATTTTACGTAATTATGACATAACATTGAAGGTTGTGCAATGTAACAGGAATATTTAGACTGATGGAAGCCACCCGTTAGATAACATACGGAACGGTTCCGTACTTCACTGAAAGAATAAACATGATAGTTTCCGGATTCCGGATTCCGGATTCGGCCATATTAATGACCTGAGGCTTTCTGTGTGTTATCATGTTATAACTAAGTCTATGATTTGATAGGGCAGTCTGACTGAGCAGTGGTAGGCATCAGCAGGCTTGTAAGCATTCATTCAAACAGCACTTTTGTGCGTTTGCCAGCAGCTGTTTATGACCTCAAGCCTATCAACTCCCGAGATTAGGCTGGTGTAACCGATGTGAAATGGCTAGCTAGTTAGCGGGGTGAGCGCTAATAGTGCTTCAAACATCACTCGCTCTGAGACTTGGAGTGGTTGATTCCCTTGCTCTGCATGGGAAATGCAGCTTCGAGGGTGGCTGTTGTCGTTGTGTTCCTGGTTTGAGCCCAGTTAGGAGCGAGGAGAGGGACGGAAGCTATACTGTTAGACTGGCAATACTAAACTGCCTTTAAGAACATCCAATAGTCAAAAGTTAATGACATACAAATGGTATAGAGAGAAATAGTCCTATAATTCCTATAATAACTACAACCTAAAACTTCTTACCTGGGAATATTGAAGACTCATGTTAAAGGGAACCACCGGCTTTCATATGTTCTCATGTTCTTAAACGGTAGCTTTCTTACATGGCACATATTTTACATGGCACATATTGCACTTTTACTTTCTTCTCCATCACTTTGTTTTTGCATTATTTAAACCAAATTGAACATGTTTCATTATTTATTTGAGGCTAAATTGATTTTATTGATATATTATATTAAGTTAAAATAAGTGTTCATTCAGTATTTTTGTAATTTGTAATTATTACAAATAAATATAAATAAATCGGCCGATTAATCGGCAGCGGATATTTTTGGTCCTCCAATAATCGGTATCGGTGTTGAAAAATCATAATCGGTCGACCTCTAATTGTCATACTTGAGTAAAAGTAAAGATACCTTAATAGAAAAGGACTCAATTAAAAGTGAAAGTCACGCAGTAAAATACTACTTGAGTAAAAGTCGAAAACTATTTGGTTTTAAATATACCTAGTATCAAAAGTCTAAGTAAAAGTATAAATCATTTCACATTCCTTATATTATATTAAGAAAACCAGACAGAATGAGTTTTTTAATTTTTAATTTATAGATAGCCAGGGCACGCTACAACACTCGAAGCACATGTGTTTAGAGTCAGCCAGATCAGAGGCAGTAGGGATGACCAGGGATGTTCGCTTGATAAGTGTGTGAATTAGGCAATTTTCCTGTCCTGCTAAGCACTCAAAATGTAACAAGTACTCTTGGGTGTCAGAGAAAATGTACAGAGTAAAAAGTACATACCTTTCTTTAGGAATGTAGTGGAGTAAAAGTTGTCAAAAATATAAATAGTCAAGTCAAGTACTGATACCCCCAAAACCTACTTAAGTAGTACTTTCAAGAATTTTTACTGAAGTACTTTCCACCACTGTTTGATGATGTGCTGCTTCATGTGCTGCTTCATGTGCTGCTTCATGTGCTGCTTCATGTGCTGCTTCATGTGCTGCTTCATGTGCTGCTTCATGTGCTGCTTCATGTGCTGCTAAGTGGACCTACGACACACAGCCTCGGCCAAGGTGTTATACACACTCTACATAAATGTCTTGATGAATTCTGCCTTGATGACTGACAAGCCAGAGACAATGGAAACTTCAACTGACTGATTGATGGGATTCTAGGCCTCCTATCCCTGCCTGATCTGCTATAAAGTTATCATTCAACGTTCAGATAAACTAGTTATTATACTAGCAAGTGTCCGTCTTTTATCTTTAATAAAGCTATTAGCCCCCCCCCCCATGTGATATGTATGTGATGGAGAAGAGGGGGTGCTCATATAAACAAGCATGAAAGGGGGCCCCTCTACTCAGCCCAGCGAGGTCGAGGTGCGCTTCAGTGGGCCAAGCTTTTGTTGTCACTCCAGTTCACAAACCTTTTAGCCAGAGAAAGGGGGCTGATTCTCTCGGTGTGTGCAGGCCCAAATGATGCCATAAAATGTGTGCCTGCCTGGGTGAAAAGCGCTTCAGCAGTGCTTTCAAGTGATTTAGAAGGGTGAGAGAGAGAGAGAGAGAGAGAGAGAGAGAGAGAGAGAGAGAAAGGGGGGGATAAGAGAGAGAGGTGAGAAAGAGAGAGAGAGCAAGACAGAAGGGGATAGAGAGAGAGAGAGAGAGAGAGAAGGGGATAAGAGAGAGATGTGAGAAAGAGAGAGAGAGCAAGACAGAAGGGGATAGAGAGAGAGAGAGATGTGAGAAAGAGAAGGGGATAAGAGAGAGATGTGAGAAAGAGAGAGAGAGCAAGACAGAAGGGGATAGAGAGAGAGAGAGATGTGAGAAAGAGAGAGCAAGACAGAAGGGGATAGAGAGAGAGAGAGAGAGAGAAAAAGGGGATAAGGGAGAGATGTGAGAAAGAGAGAGAGAGAGCAAGACAGAAGGGGATAGAGAGAGATAAAGTGAGAAAGAGATAGTGAGAGAGAAAGGGATAGAGAGAGATTAAGTGAGAAAGAGAGAGAGAGTGAGGGAGAGAGAAAAGGGGATAAGGGAGAGATGTGAGAAAGAGAGAGAGAGTGAGGGAGAGAGGGAGAAGGAGAGAGATTTAAATGTGATTCCAGAGAACACCAGAGGAACCAGAGATGACAGGGTGAATAATACCAAGGCAGTGATCATCCCTCTACAGTATGTATTTAAAGAACTGCTCTCCCACTCCAAGAGTGCTGGTGGTTGAAAAACAACAACAGGGAAGGAATAAAATACCTTTTCACGTGTTCAGGGTTCTGGGTCAATTTGGTGTAGTGATGTTTTACTGTCAGGCCTTGGTCAAATAAACAGCACTCTGTCCTGTCAGGCCTTGGTCAGATAAACAGCACTCTGTCCTGTCAGGCCTCGGTCAGATAAACAGCACTCTGTCCTGTCAGGCCTTGGTCATATAAATAGCACTCTGTCCTGTCCTGTCAGGCCTCGGTCAGATAAACAGCACTCTGTCCTGTCAGGCCTTGGTCATATAAATAGCACTCTGTCCTGTCCTGTCAGGCCTCGGTCAGATAAACAGCACTCTGTCCTGTCAGGCCTTGGTCAGATAAACAGCACTCTGTCCTGTCAGGCCTCGGTCAGATAAACAGCACTCTGTCCTGTCAGGCCTTGGTCATATAAATAGCACTCTGTCCTGTCCTGTCAGGCCTCGGTCAGATAAACAGCACTCTTCATGGTATAAGGTGAGTTTCTGCTTCCGAAGAGGCTGACCTCACCTCAATTCAAGTTCTCACGCAAGGATGAGCAAGTAGAAAAAACACAACTTCCTCTTCAGGGTGACGAGGCATAAGATACACCAATCACGTAGCAGCACAACAGGAAAGAACAAAGCTGCCATTTAAGACCGAAAATTAATCTTGGTACTAAGAAATGCTATTTCCTCATGGGAATTCCAGTAAAACATTGCAGAACCTGTCAACCTGTGACCGATCACAATCGGAAAACATCCCTGTTATGGAAAAAATGGACATTAAGATTCTGTGCAACAACTATCACAACTGACATGCATGGATAGCCTAGCTCCTTAACACGTTACAAAATGGCAGAACCCGTGTGAGCTGTTTGACAGGCAAGGCCCTGTGAGTGTGAGCCTTGCTACATGCTCCAGAATAAGCACGTCAGCGAAGTGAGTAGGCAATAATTCCACAATGACACAATGCCAGTGTATGGAGTTGTGCAGGGCCATACCATCAGAGTCATCTCGTCAATGGGAACCTAATAAGCATGAGAACCTGACAATGTCAACAAAGAGATGCTGCCAAGCACAACAGCTTGTTGTGAGCGAAGCGAAGCTCCCAAAACAGGCTCAGTCCGGTTCCCTCCAAATCACAGCACTAATGCTATGTCCCAAATGGCACCCTATTCCCTATATAGTGCACTAATTTTGACCAGAGCTATATAGGACCTGGTCTAAAGTAGTGCACTATATATACAACATGGTGCCATAGAGAATGCAGCAACAGTTTAGCCTCCTTGACATCTCAGCCATCAGGAAGACATTCCAGTTATTTTTCCTTTACTATTTCTGTTCTATTTTAGGCCTGCTGCCCAAGGTCTCTCTCACTCTCAGATTACATTGTCAATGTGTCTGCTTTCTTTTGATTGGCTGTTTGATCAAATTTGGTTTTGAAATATATATTTTTTTAAGTATCTGAGTGAGCAAGGTTGTTTATTAGTGAGGTTGTCCATTAGTGAAGTTGTCTATTATCAAGGTTCTCTTAGTGAGGGTGTCTCCTAGTGAAGTTGTCTATTAGTGAGGGTGTCTATTAGTGAGGGTGCCTATTAGTGAGGGTGTCTATTAGTGAGGTTGTCCATTACTGAAGTTGTCTCTTAGTGAAGTTGTCTGTTAGTGAGGGTGTCTGTTAGTGAGGGTGTCTGTTAGTGAAGTTGTCTATTAGGGAGGTTGTCTATTAGGGAGTTGTCTATTAGTGAGGTCGTCTATTATCTCAGGCCTATCAATTACTGAAGCACACACTGAAGAAGTGGTAGGCCTCCAGCAGACAGGAAGTCAGACAGCAAGGTTCTGGGAGAGTAAGTTGGTGGGTGGTGGGGGGCCAGGGGAGGAGGGGTGGTGGGAGGAGGAGGGTTGAGGCAGTGTTCTAGAAGGAGGAACCGAAGGCTGTCACTATAGGAGCACAACAGACCCACACGACCGCACCTTCCCTGTTCCCATCATGCCTGCTGCCAACTCTCGCTTTCAGACAGGTCTGGGGTAGGGGAGGCAGCGAGGGGTGGCTAGGGGCACCACCGCACACAACCGTCACCTCACACCAGACGTCAGGTGACAAGTCACCTGAATCTTGGATGATCAGGTACTACACCAAACAGTAGATCAAACAATCACGTTTAGAGTCAGAGGCAAAGGGTTCAGACCACAACTTATAGTTTAGCTACGTGCCACTTCAGAAGTAAACTCCAGTAAGACCCAAGGCCCAACTTAGTATTTTTAAATGACTCAACAATATCAGAACATCCCTGGGTTTCCCCCCACATACACACATGTCAGCTGCCTGCCAACTGCAGTCCTAACAGCACTAATGGCACAACAAGGTATACTGGGTCAACTAGGCTGCCCTACATACCACTGTTATCACCATTTACTAGCAACATTGTGGTTTAAGTTCCAGATAAAGTTTATGTTCTGGAGTGCTGTAGTCACCTCTGAGATGCCTTGAGGACAGAAACTGTTTCTGAATGTGTCGTACTTTAGAGATCTAGGATCCAAATTCACCATGAGTCTGCCATGATGTCCATAACAGTCCCTCTTGCTCAGTGGAACCCAGAAGGATATGTGACCCCCTGGTTACGTACGGTGCTGTTCTTTCAGCACCACGACTCCACGGGTGCTCAAATGACTTGAAATAACCTTCATCAGGTTCTGTTGCCTTCGTCTAGTAGTCCTCCTCTGGTCTTATTCTAACAAATAGAAGATGATCACTTCTCACAATGGTACTCGTTTAGTGAAGTTAGATCAAAGCTGAATCAATGTCTCGCAAGATCACATAATGATTCATTCGTATTTTACATAACAGAACCAAATATAATAGCATATACTGTAGCATAGTAGGTCTTTAATAAATCCCACCAAAAACACCCCCTCAGTCATCTCTTATCTGAAGCTATATACAGTGCCTTGCGAAAGTATTCGGCCCCCTTGAACTTTGCGACCTTTTGCCACATTTCAGGCTTCAAACATAAAGATATAAAACTGTATTTTTTTGTGAAGAATCAACAAGTGGGACACAATCATGAAGTGGAACGACATTTATTGGATATTTCAAACTTTTTTAACAAATCAAAAACTATTGCACAAATCTGGCCTTTATGGAAGAGTGGCAAGAAGAAAGCCATTTCTTAAAGATATCCATAAAAAGTGTTGTTTAAAGTTTGCCACAAGCCACCTGGGAGACACACCAAACATGTGGAAGAAGGTGCTCTGGTCAGACTTTTTGCAACAATGCAAAACGTTATGTTTGGCGTAAAAGCAACACAGCTCATCACCCTGAACACACCATCCCCACTGTCAAACATGGTGGTGGCAGCATCATGGTTTGGGCCTGCTTTTCTTCAGCAGGGACAGGGAAGATGGTTAAAATTGATGGGAAGATGGATGGAGCCAAATACAGGACCATTCTGGAAGAAAACCTGATGGACTCTGCAAAAGACCTGAGACTGGGACGGAGATTTGTCTTCCAACAAGACAATGATCCAAAACATAAAGCAAAATCTACAATGGAATGGTTCAAAAATAAACATATCCAGGTGTTAGAATGGCCAAGTCAAAGTCCAGACCTGAATCCAATCGAGAATCTGTGGAAAGAACTGAAAACTGCTGTTCACAAATGCTCTCCATCCAACCTCACTGAGCTCGAGCTGTTTTGCAAGGAGGAATGGGAAAAAATGTCAGTCTCTCGATGTGCAAAACTGATAGAGACATACCCCAAGCGACTTACAGCTGTAATCGCAGCAAAAGGTGGCACTACAAAGTATTAACTTAAGGGGGCTGAATAATTTTGCATGCCCAATTTTTCAGTTTTTGATTTGTTAAAAAAGTTTGAAATATCCAATAAATGTCGTTCCACTTCATGATTGTGTCCCACTTGTTGTTGATTCTTCACAAAAAAATACAGTTTTATATCTTTATGTTTGAAGCCTGAAATGTGGCAAAAGGTCGCAAAGTTCAAGGGGGCCAAATACTTTCGCAAGGCACTGTAGTTTTTAAAAATCCTCATGCGCCAAAACTCAACCGCACTGCCACTAGGCAGGATATATGTGTTGATTGAAACAGAAAGGCTACTAGTTAGTTAACACCATCTGCTCAAATTCCTTCACCGAACAGTATTTCAAGTAGATCTACATGCCCATTCCCATGAAAATGATTGAGATCAAATGATTGGCATGCAAACGCAGTTTGGATGTTTCACCGGTAAAACATGAAGAATTATTCTTCATAATTCACCGTGATGATGGCCTATTTTGAAATAAGGTATGCCATAACTTGGTGTTTCAGGGTATTAAAAATAGAACATGTTCTTGAAACAATATGTGTGGGCATAGACAGACGTTGCGATTGGAGGATACATTTTATGCATAGGCCTATCCTACAATGATATTCAATTGGGTATCGACAGAAATTATGATTGAGAAATGATGACATCATAAAAACAAATGTTGCACTCCCACACCTAAAACAATTGCACTACACCACTGGAGTTTAAGGGAAGTTGGCGGGTACACAGCGCACTGCTCGGATGCTGGGATTATTTTGGACGAATGCGAAAAGGTAACCTACTTTCTGTGAGACAATCAGATAAAAACTTCATGACCGGTTGTGTTCATGCCACATTAAAAAGTCATCCTTTTTACTGTCAAATAAAAAGTGGAGGTTCCGTGAGGTCCTGTGAAAAAAAAGGTACCGTGAAAAAACGTGACCCCTTATGGAAATCAGATGCCCAAAACAACGGATTGGTTTTGTGTGAAGCTCACCTTTAAATGGGCTCTCCAGATGATATTGAACCTTGCATTTCAGACACTGAGTGAGTGACAAACTTTAAAATCATGATGTAGTAACGCAGGCCTCAAATTCAGACTTCAACTGTAGGCCTAAATGCAGTTATGTAGTTCTCTAAAGTTGCCCCTATCCCAGGCTATCCTACGTGACACACAAAAGGTCACACTAATACTAAGAAATAAAAGTAGTATTACAATTAATTACCATAAATTCCTCTCAGAGTGGCTATATGATGATATGTTGTTGTTGCAACCGCACTTGATAATTGAAGCAGTCAATCAAACCAGGGGTGTTTCCAGACAGAAATATGACCTGCGTGTTCGCCAACACCCAGCTTACTTCAGGAACAAATAGAATTCATGTCATTAAACCCACTGAAACCTCTAACCATCACTCCAACAATGGTGGAGATACAGGACCTAGCTGATCATGATTAGAAAATGATTGGTGGTTGGTGATAAATGCAAGAGAGGTGATATATTCGTAGCATGCTCTGTTTAGATTTTTCAGAGATCATTAAATATGATTATGATGATGTAAACGCATACATAAAGATGTTTACAGTCAGAATCCTCCATATTGAATGTGATGACTGAACCAACAGCCTAAAGAGGCTGTGAAGATTGAACGGCCCAGTTCGTCGGACAGGGCCCACAGTAACTCTTTCATCACAGCATGTTTGCTTTCTCTCGCTTCTCTCTCTGCTCCATCTATCTACTCTGCATCACTTTTGACCTAGAAAAGGGCCAGCGTGAGGAAGAAGAGTATAGGAGGAGGAAGAAAAGGAGGAGGAGGAGGATGAAGAAGAAGAGGAGAATGAGGATGAGGAATAAGAGGAGTAGGATGAGGAAGAAGAAGAGGAGGAGGAAAAGGATGGGGAAGAAGGAGGATGGGGAAGAAGGAGGAGGATGAGTAAGAAGAGGAGAAGGATGAAGAGAAAGAAGAGGAGGAAGAAGAGGAGAAGGAGGATGAGGAAGAAGAGGAGGAAGAAGAGGAGAAGGAGGATGAGGAAGAAGAGGGGGAGGATTATGAAGAAGAGGAGGATGAATTAGAGGAGGATGAAGAAGAGGTAGAGGAGGAGGATGAGGAAGAAGAGGATGAGAAGGAGGATGAGGAAGAAGAGGATGAGAAGGAGGATGGGGAAGAAGAGGAGGAGGATGAGTAAGAAGAGGAGAAAGATGAAGAGGAAGAAGAGGAGAAGGAGGAGGAAGAAGAGGAGAAGGAGGAGGAAGAAGAGGAGAAGGAGGAGGAAGAAGAGAAGAAGGATGAGGAAGAAGAGGAGAATGATGAGGAAGAAGAGAAGAAGGATGAGGAAGAAGAGAAGAAGGATGAGGAAGAAGAGGAGAATGATGAGGAAGAACAGGAGGAGAATGATGATGAGGAAGAGGAGGATGAAGAAGAGGAGGAGAAGGAGGATGAGGAAGAAGAGGTGGAGGAGGATGAGGAAGAAGAGGATGAGAAGGAGGATGAGGAAGAAGCGGATGAGAAGGAGGTTGAGGAAGAAGAGGAGGAGCAACAGGAGAAAGATGACAAGCAGGAGGAGAATGGAGATCAGCTGAGCAGCATTGGTAGTAGAAGTAGGGTTAGAGGCGTCATGCCCATAGGGGGCACAGGGGACAATTGTATGATGACATTTGTATTTATTTTCTTCTCTGTAATACTCCTAGCCACCTAGCAACTTTATGAAGTTGTATTTAGCCCAGATAGGTTCCTAATCACCTAACCTCATAACTAGCTGCCAAGAAGACATTTCAGGCTGTCAATCAAGTTAGAGTAGCTCGCTTGTCTAACTATCTTAGCTGGCATGCCTGCTGGCAAGGTTGGTAGACTTTAGAAAAGCAACCAATTACTGAATAAGACTCACATTCCTTTAATCTTTTACTCAAATTTTAGCAGTGAAGCATATTTTGTTTTTTCAAAAAAAGAACCACCAGTCAGACAGACAGCTCAAGAGGTACTGTATGCTTAGATATGCATAAAAATACAAATAAACATGCTTTGACATGGCTCTAGATTGCAGGAAAAAGGTGTTTGAAAAAAGCACAACGCTCCAACTCTGGACCACCTCTAGCCATCCTCACGTACGTTGTGCGCCTCAGAGCTTGGGGATGCATGATGCCCCTGAGTAGGATAACTGTTCACAGAGATCAAAACTCAAAAGTTGGTGGGTTCGTCCCCAGTAGGATATGATGTCAGTGGCGGCCAGTCGAGGGTTTACCAAAATGTAACTTGTGGTCTCCTGTCTGATTGGTCAGGAGAAGCTCAATGTTTTCCTCTGTCAGTCCACCTCTCCTTCACCCACAGTGGGCCACATGGCCACCCACAGTGGGCCACATGGCCACCCACAGTGGGCCACATGGCCACCCACAGTGGGCCACATGGCCACCCACAGTGGGCCACATGGCCACCCACAGTGGGCCACATGGCCACCCACAGTGGGCCACATGGCCACCCACAGTGGGCCACAGGTAATCAGGACAGTCAGAATGGGGACTGGGACGGACTGCCACTCCTCAACTCAGAGACTATAAACTAGTGTTGCACTCTGTACAAGCACTTGGTGACAACTGCTGATGTAGGCTAAAAGTGGGTTTATAAACATTTGTATTCATTGATTGATCGTGTAATGGAAGTGGTTCTGTGAACCACACTTGCGTGATGAGTTACCTTGCATGAGACGCAAAGACTTGCGTTAGCTTCCCTGAGTTAATGCACAGGCTTCAGCTCAGTGGGTTAACAGATTATAGTGGTGCGCAGGAGACCCAGGTTCAACCCCAGTTGGTTACATTAGCATCTCCTATTGTCAGGCACTATTGAGGTAGGACTCAATCTGTTGACGGTTGAGGGAGCGAAAGGTACATGTTTAGAGTAGCAAGAAAACAACTTAGCATATGCATCCTATTTGAGCTAATTCAGACAACCAATTCTATCCTAATTCTTAAACCTCCTCACTTAGCCACTCAAGGAGCGCCACCAACTAACTCTCTGTCAAACCGGTTGATGGCGAAACCACTGTTTTGTTGTGGTGCACCATTGTCATGGAGATGACCCCCCATGTGTTGCTCCCGAGCGGAGAAGAAGAACCAGAAGGCCATACAGCAGAATTCCTCTCTAATCCGTCCCTACACTGGAGTGTGTCAGTAGTCAGGAATGCATCCTAAGTAAAGCACTGTTCCAAGGACAAGAAAAGAGATCCCAACTAGAAGTGTAGGTGTCTCCGCAGGCCACTGTGGTGAGTGTCTCTCTGTAATCCAAAAACAACGATGGACAGAAGACCAAAAAGCTATGACAACAAGACCGTAGAGGAATGAGGCTTTGAGCTTTGATACATTTCCATACATTTTAATACCCTCTGGATCATATCAGATCCAACTGAGAGACGTATAGGCCTGGTGTTGCATTGTGGGAGATTGAGTGGCCACTTTGTACTGTAAACCAGATGAAGTCCAGAGGTTCAGCTGCTCTTCTCAACAGTGGGATGGCTTTCAACTTTTCCTAAGATCCCTGAGCTCCCAAACAACAGGGGAACAAAACACAACTATCCTCTCCTTTGAACACAGCGACATTGGACCCTAATTGAGAAAAAAATAATAATCTCATGAGGACTCAAAAATCACATGACAATGTTGTCTGATCCTCTGTGACAAAAGCTACTGAGCTGTAGCCCGGCAGGACATGGCCCAGTTTACTGGCCGCAGACTATGGGATGACCCACCTGTGGATGGTTCACTTGACTGGTAGCACTAAGTACTGCAAGGCAGGGCCGTTCATACTTGACTTAACTTCAAAGATGTTGGCAATTACATTTTGAGTCTGTAGACTTAGCTAATTGGTGAACTAGGATTGGATGGTGAGGGGAGAGTAATAGCAAGGAGATGGCCGCACACACACACACACACACAAAATTGGGTCTGAGGCGTCTCAACTGTGTCCTACAGTTGAAGTCGGAAGTTGACATAAACTTAGGTTGGGGTCATTAAAACTAGTTTTTCAACCACTCCACAAACGTATTGTAAACAAACTATAGTTTTGGCAAGTCGGTTAGGACATCTACTTTGTGCATGACACAAGTAATTTTTCCAACAATTGTTTACATACAGATTATTTCACTTATAAATGTCATTATAAATGACTGTGCCTTTAAACATATTGGAAAATTCCAGAAAATGATGGCATTAGAAGCTTCTGATAGGCTACTTGACATCATTTTAGTCAATAGGAGGTGTACCTGTAGATGTATTTCAAGGCCTACCTTTTTGCTTTACATCATGGGAAAATTAAAAGAAATCAGCCAAGACCTCAGAAAAATAATTGTAAACCTCTACAAGACTGGTTCATCCTTGGGGGCAATTTCCAAACGCCTGAAGGTACCACGTTCATCTGTACAAACAATAGTACACAATTATAAACACCATGGGACCACACAGCCGTCATACCGCTCAGGAAGGAGACGCGTTCTGTCTCCTAGAGATGAACGTATTTTGGTGAGAAAAGTGCAAAACAATCCCAGAACAACAGCAAAGGACCTTGTGAAGATCCTGGAGGAAACAGGTACAAAAGTATCTATATCCACAGTAAAATGAGTCCTATATCGACATAACCTGAAAGGCTGCGAAGCAAGGAAGAAGCCACTGCTCCAAAACTGCCCCAAAAAAAGCCTGACTACAGTTTGCAACTGCACATGGGGACAAAGATTGTACTCTTTGGAGAAATGTCCTCTGGTCTGATGAAACAAAAATAGAACTGTTTGGCCATAATGACCATTGTTATGTTTGGAGGAAAAAGGGGGAGGCTTGCTAGCCGAAGAACACCATTCCAAAAGTGAAGCACGGGGGTGGCAGCATCATGTTTTGGGGGTGCTTTGCTGCAGGAGGGACTGGTGCACTTCACAAAATAGATGGCTTCATGAGGAAAGAAACATATGTGGATATATTGAGCCAACAACTCAAGACATCAGTCAGGAAGTTAAAGCTTGGTCGCAAATGGGACTTCCAAATGGACAATGACCCCAAGCATACTGACTGCAAAATGGCTTAAGGACAACAAAGTCAAGGTATTGGAGTGGCCATCACAAGGCCCTGACCACAATCCTATAGAAAATGTGTGGGTAGAACTGAAAAAGCGTGTGCGAGCAAGGAGGCCGACAAACCTGACTCAGTTACACCAGCTCTGTCAGGAGGAATGGGCCAAAATTCACCCAACTTATTGTGGGAAACTTGTGGAAGGCTACCCGAAATGTTTGACCCAAGTTAAACAATTTAAAGGCAATGCTACCAAATATTAATTGAGTGTATGTAAACTTCTCACCCACTGGGAATGTGATGAAATAAATAAAAGCTGAAATAAATAATTCTCTCAACTATTATTCTGACATTTCACATTCTTAAAATAAAGTGGAGATCCTAACTGACCTAAGGACAGGGAATTTTTACTAGGATTATATGTCAGGGATTGTGAAAACTGAGTTTAAATGTATTTGGCTAAGGTGTATGTAAACTTCCGACTTCAACTGTACATGGGAGAGAAGACAATGGTGTGTCTGTGTTCACTGTGGTTCTGAGCACCTCAGGAACAGGGAAATGGGGAAACAGGGCTGCTGGATGCGGCCGGCGTGGTGAGCCCACTGTGGAACCCCCACCACTGGAGAAGAGCTCTCCTCAGACCTGTATTGTGTCAAGGAGAGTACCGCTGACCACACGCACAGTTCTCCTTCCCTGTGATTCAAGCTTTGAAGCCTCCCGGGAAGCCACAACAATAATGTGCATTGTACAGTAACCATTGTCGATGTGTGTGTGTGTGTGTGTGTGTGTCCTGTCTGTCTGTCTCTCTCTGTCTGTCTGTGTCTACAAATCATTGTGTTCTTCAAATAGTACTGTAATGTGCTAAGTATATGCTCCTCATCAAACAGGGGATTAGTGTACACATTTAGTGTAACTAGCATATCATTACAACAGAAGTATACAGGAATTGGCACATCACCATCTTTGAAACACAAAGATGTCAAACCTGAATGTAAAACTTACTCAAGCTACTCATCATCAACTTATTAAACCAGTCATTATCAGGTGACGGAAATGTCACACTTGACCCTCTCAAGGCAAGTTCAAAACTTCTGAACTTCACTGCTCAGTAGGGTGAATATGTTCACGACGTTGAAGACGGACTTGTAACGGATAGAGCTAGAGAGGGACTCCTTATTACCTGACAGACAATCACATCTCTTCTACACCGTGTGAGCTGCTCTGTAACATTGCAGTGTCAAATCAAATCAAACTTTGTCACGTGCCGAATACAACACGTGTAGACCTTACCGTGAAATACTTACATACAAGGCCTTAACCAACAGTGCAGTTCAAGAAAGAGTTGAGAAAATATTGACCAAATAAACTAAAGTAAAAAATGATTTTTAAAAAGTAACACAATAAAATAACAATAACAAGGCTATATACAGGCGGTGCCGGAACCGAGTCAACGTGCAGGGGTACAGGTTAGTTGAGGTCATTTGTACATGTAGGTAGGGGTGAAGTGACTATCCTTCAATAATAAACAGCGAGTAGCAGCAGTGTACAAAATAAATGTAAATGTAAAATGTAAATATTCCGGTAGCCAATTGATTAATTGTTCAGCAGTCTTACGGCTTGGGGGTAGAAACTGTTAAGGAGCCTTTTAGTCCTAGACTTCTCGCTCCGGTACAGCTTGCCGTGCGGTAGCAGAAATAACAGTCTATGACTAGGGTGGCTGGAGTTGCTGACAATTTTTAGGGCCTTCCTCTGACACCGCCTGGTATAGAGGTCCTGGATGGCAGGAAGCTTGGCCCCAGTGATGTACTGGCACCTCATGTAGCGCCTTATGGTCAGATGCCAAGCATTTGCCACCCCAGGCAGTGATGCAACCGGTCAGGATGCTCTCGATGGTGCAACTGTAGAACTTTATGAGGATCTGGGGAACCATGTCAAATCTTTTCAGTCTCCTGAGAGGGAAAAGGTCTTGTCGTGCCCTCTTCACAACTGTCCTGGTATGTTTGGACCATGATAGTTTGTTGGTGATGTGGACACCAAGGAACTTGAAACACTCGACCTGCTCCACTACAGTCCCATTGATGTTAATGGGGGCCTTTTTGGCCCACCTTTTCCTGTAGTCCACAATCGTCTCCTTTGTCTTGCTCACATTGAGGGAAAGGTTGTTGTCCTGGCATCACACTGCCAGGTCTCTGACCTCCTCCCAATAGGCTGTCTCATCGTTGTCGGTGATCAGGCCTACCTCTGTTGTGTCGTCAGCAAACGTAATCATGGTGTAATGAAGTCATGTTTGGCCAGTTGTAGGTGAACAGAGAGCACAGGAGGGGACTAAGTACACACCCCTGAGGGGCCTCAGTGTTGAGGATCAGCACGGTCAGGATCAAGTCCAGGATCCAGTTGCAGAGGGAGGTGTTAGCTTAGTGATGAGCTTCGTGGGCACTATGGTGTTGAACGCTGAGCTGTAGTCAATGAATAGCATTCTCACATAGGTGTTCCTTTTGTTCAGGTGGGAAAGGGCAGTGTGGAGTGCAATTGAGATTGAGTCATCTGTGGATCTGTTGAGGCGGTATGCGAATTGGAGTGGGTCTAGGGAGGAGGCTGTTGATGTGAGCCATGACCAGCCTTTCAAAGTACTTCATGGCTACTCGCCCAATGCTCTTAACTGCAAAGCTACCTGCACCTTTTTCAATTGCGTAACCTAATGAATAGATGAGGAGAGGTGGAGAGGAGGAGAGGTGGAGAGGTGGAGAGGTAGAATGGAGGAGAGGAGGAGAGGTAGAGAGGAGGAGAGGAGGAGAGGTGGAGAGGATGAGAGGTGGAGTGGAGGAGGAGAGGTGGAGAGGTGGAGTGCTGACTCCTCCTGCTGTCACTCCTCTAACAGACTGCAGTGTCTGGGATGTGCAGTCTGATACACTGTATGGTACATTGTTGTACGTGCATGTGTGTCTGTGTGTTTTTCCGTGTGGTTCTGTGTGTGTCTGTGCTGACGGGAGCCGGACCAACATACACCCGCAGGCGAACACACACACTCATGTCTTCACTCGCTGCAGCCTGTCATTACTCCTGTCACGTAGCCACCTCCGCAGTGAGCCCCCACAAGTCTCGACAGCCATCGGCACACACCTGGAGGGCCAAGTACCCCGTTCCCAGCCTGCTCCTTTACACACATACACACATACACACAGACACACACACATATGCTCACAAACTCCTATTCATATCCTGAAGCCTCAGTCCCTTCCTCACCATCTCTCAAGGTATGTCTCGCTTTTTTCTCTCTCCTCAACCGCAAAATGCTTTAGTGTTATTTAATTGATTTCCTTTGTTATTATTCTCCATTCCTGAAGAGTGAAGCAGAAGTAGGACTCAGAGCCAGACTGGCAGCTGCAGGGCAGACTAGCAGGAGAGAGCAGGCCGCTCCTGTAGGTGTACTGAAAGGCACAGCAGAGTACAGCACAGCAGAGTACAGCACAGCAGAGTACAGCACATACAGCAAGGTACAATGCTAACCGTTAGATACAGTACATGTACTGTAGCTATGCTGCTGGAGGGCAGGGCAGGCCGCTCCTGTAGGCGTACTGAAAGGCACAGCAGAGTACAGCACAGCAGAGTACAGCAAGGTACAATGCTAACTGTTAGATACAGTACATGTACTGTAGCTATGCTGCTGGAGGGCAGGGCAGGCTGCTCCGGTAGGCCTATGTGGAAGGCACAGCAGAGTACAGCACAGCAGAGTACAGCAAGGTACAATGCTAACTGTTAGATACAGTACATGTACTGTAGCTATGCTGCTGGAGGGCAGGGCAGGCCGCTCCTGTAGGCGTACTGAAAGGCACAGCAGAGTACAGCACAGCAGAGTACAGCAAGGTACAATGCTAACTGTTAGATACAGTACATGTACTGTAGCTATGCTGCTGGAGGGCAGGGCAGGCTGCTCCGGTAGGCCTATGTGGAAGGCACAGCAGAGGACAGCACATACAGCAAGGTACAATGCTAACTGTAAAATACAGTACATGTACTGTAGCTATGCTGCTGGAGGGCAGGGCAGGCTGCTCCGGTAGGCCTATGTGGAAGGCACAGTACACTAGCTACTAAAGAAATCAACCACATGGCAGGCAAAGTAGCTAAAGTGCAGGGAGATGAGAGAACCGGGCAGAGTGGTAGAGTTCAATTAACAAACCATAGAAACGTCTCCATGCACTTTATATCAAGGCAATTTGACACTTCTTTTACAGATGTTCTACAGTACAGTAGATAGGCTGGTGCAGGGAATGCCGGTTCACTAGACTGATGGGACGTCGTAGTAGTTCAAGTAGTTGAACTTCTGAACTTGACGGCTCAGTAGGGTGAAATGTTCACAACGTTGAAGACGGACACGTAACGAAAAAGCCAAACGTTGACCCAGAAAATATTAAAAACTATCGGCCTATATCGAATCACGCATTCCTCTCAAAACAAATTGAAAAAGCTGTTGCACAGCAACTCACTGCTTTCCTGAAGACAAAGAATGTATACAAAACACTTCAGTCTGGTTGTAGACCCCATCACAGCACTCAGACTGCACTTGTGAAGGTGGTAAATGACCTTTTCATGGCGTCAGACCGAGGCTCTGCATCTGTCCTCATGCTCCTAGACCTTAGTGCTGCTTTTGATACCATCGATCACCACATTCTTTTGGAGAGATTGGAAACCCAAATTGGTGTACACGGACAAGTTCTGGCCTGGTTTAGATCTTATCTGTGGGAAAGATATCAGTTTGTCTCTGTGGATGGTTTGTCCTATTCACTCTATATTTTACCTCTTGGAGATGTCATTCGGAAACATGATGTTAACTTTCACTGCTATGCGGACAACACACAGCTGTACATGTCGATGAAACATGGTGAAGCCCCTCTGGAGGTAAATGTTTTACTTTTAAACTCGGACAAAACAGAGATGCTGTTGGATCTGACATTTCATCTTGATGGTTGTACAGTCGTCGCAAATAAAACTGTGAAGGACTTCGCCGTTACTCTTTCTAACATTGCAAAAATCTGAACATTTCTGTCCAAAAATTATGCAGAACAATTAATCCATGCTTTTGTCACTTTTAGATTAGACTACTGTAATGCTCTACTTTCTGGCTACCCGGATAAAACACTAAATAAACTTCAGTTAGTGCTAAACATGGCTGCTAGAATCTTGACTAGAACCAAAAAATGTGATCATATTACTCCAGTGCTAGCCTCCCTACACTGGCTTCCTGTTAAGGCTAGGGCTGACTTCAAGGTTTTACTGCTAATCTACAAAGCATTACATGGGCTTGCTCCTACCTATCTTTCCGATTTGGTCGCTGGTTATCAAGGGGCAAAGTATTGACACTTTTTTAAAATTGCGAGACAAGCTTAAAATGTTCTTTAAGGTGGCAGGTAGCCTAGTGGTTAGAGTGTTGGACTAGTAACTGGAAGGTTGCAAGATCAAATCCCCGAGCTGACAAGGTAAAAAGCTGTTGTTCTGCCCTGAACAAGGCAGTTAACCCACTGTTCCTAGGCTGTCATTTAAAATAATAATTTGTTCTTAAATAACTTGCCTGGTTAAATAAAGATAAAATAAAATAAGTTTTCTTTACTGACCATAATAGTCACTTGCCTGACCACCTGCATGATGAAGAGTTTCTCATATGACTGGTCTATCTGGGTGATGTTTTTTCTCGCCTGAATGATCTGAATCTAGGATTACAAAATTGAGGGACAAAATTGAGTCTATGATTAAGAAGTTGGAGCTCTTCTCAGTTTGCATTAACAAGGACAACACACAGGTCTTTCCATTAATGTATGTTTTTTTGTGTGCAAATGAACTCAAGCTTAAGGATAATGTCAAATGTGATATCACGAAGCACCTGAGTCAGTTGGGCGTGCAATTAAGCAGGCACTTTCCCGAAAGGATGACACAAACAACTGGATTCGTTATCCTTTTCATGCCCTGCCTCCAGTCCACTTACAGATATCTGAACAAGAGAGCCTCATCAAAATTGCAACAAGCAGTTCTGTGAAAATGATATTTAATCAGAAGCCACTGCCAGATTTCTGGATAGGGCTGCGCTCAGAGTATCCTGCCTTGGCAAATCGTGCTGTTAAGACACTGATGCCCTTTGCAACCATGTACCTATGTGAGAGTGGATTCTCAGCACTCACTAGCATGAAAACTAAATACAGGCACAGACTGCGTGTGGAAAATGATTTATGACTGAGAATCTTTCCAATACAACCCAACATTGCAGAGTTATGTGCATCCTTTCAAGCACACCCTTCTCATTAACCTGTGGTGAGTTATTCACCATTTTTGATGAACAAATAAGTTTTTTTGTAAGATGGTTAAATAAAAAGCAACATTTTGATTCTTACTATTTGTGCCCTGGTCCTATTAGAGCTCTTTGTCACTTCCCATGAGCCGGGTTGTGACAAAAACTCACACTCATTCTTATGTTAAATAAATGTATCGTGTAGTGTGTGTGTGGCAGGCTTACAATGATGACAAAAAACAACATTTGAGAGTGTGCTGACCCTGATGCTAGACGGGGTACGCAGCTGGAGGTTGAATGTTTGAAGAGGTACGGGACCCTTTAAAACGATTGGGAAGCACTGACCTAGAGCATAGGGGAGAAGTATCCTCAATTAAGAGTTTGGTTAATTAGGTGGCAGATCAAGAGTGTGGGTGATAGTCTGTCAGTCTGTATCTGCCAGTCCGTATCTGCCAGTCCGTATCTGCCAGTCTGTATCTGCCAGTCCGTATCTGCCAGTCCGTATCTGCCAGTCCGTATCTGCCAGTCTGTATCTGCCAGTCTGTATCTGCCAGTCTGTATCTGCCAGTCTGTATCTGCCAGTCCGTATCTGCCAGTCCGTATCTGCCAGTCTCTATGTGTTAGTCCGTATCTGCCAGTCCGTATCTGCCAGTCTCTATGTGTCAGTCCGTATCTGCCAGTCCGTATCTGCCAGTCCCTATCTGCCAGTCTCTATGTGTAGGTCTGTATGTGTCAGTCCGTATCTGCCAGTCCGTATCTGCCAGTCCGTATCTGCCAGTCCGTATCTGCCGGTCCGTATCTGCCGGTCCGTATCTGCCGGTCCGTATGTGCCCGTATGTGCCGGTCCGTATGTGCCGTCCGTATGTGCCGGTCCGTATGTGCCGGTCCGTATGTGCCGTCCCTATCTGCCGTCCCTATCTGCCAGTCCCTATCTGCCAGTCCCTATCTGCCAGTCCCTATCTGCCAGTCCCTATCTGCCAGTCCCTATCTGCCAGTCCC
>NW_024609255.1:35000-37500 GCF_018296145.1 Oncorhynchus tshawytscha | reverse complement strand
GGTAGTGCGAACGGCCCAGTACATCACTGGGGCTAAGCTGCCTGCCATCCAGGACCTCTACACCAGGCGGTGTCAGAGGAAGGCCCTAAAAATTGTCAAAGACCCCAGCCACCCCAGTCATAGACTGTTCTCTCTACTACCTCATGGCAAGCGGTACCGGAGTGCCAAGTCTAGGACAAAAAGGCTTCTCAACAGTTTTTACCCCCAAGCCATAAGACTCCTGAACAGGTAATCAAATGGCTACCCGGACTATTTGCACTGTGTGCCCCCCCCTCCCAACCCCTCTTTTACGCTGCTGCTACTCTCTGTTCATCATATATGCATAGTCACTTTAACCATATCTACATGT
Source organism: Oncorhynchus tshawytscha (assembly GCF_018296145.1). Classification (NCBI taxonomy): domain Eukaryota; kingdom Metazoa; phylum Chordata; class Actinopteri; order Salmoniformes; family Salmonidae; genus Oncorhynchus; species Oncorhynchus tshawytscha. Next base: position 37,151 of record NW_024609255.1, on the reverse strand, counting down.
ACATACTACCTCAATCAGCCTGACTAACCGGTGTCTGTATGTAGCCTCACTACTCTATATAGCCTCGCTACTTTTACTGCCTCACTACTTTTACTGCCTCACTACTTTTACTGCCTCACTACTTTTACTGCCTCACTACTTTTACTGCCTCACTACTGTTATTTTCACTGTCTTTTTACTGTTGTTTTTATTTCTTTACTTATCTATTGTTCACCTAGTACCTCTTTTGCACTACTGGTTAGAGCCTGTAAGTAAACATTTCACTGAAAGGTATAATCCTGTTGTATTCGGCGCATGTGACAAATAAACTTGGATTTGATTTGATTCTTAATCTTCTTTTTAAATAGTAAACCAACATGTTTTCAGCACTTTTATTTCCCTGACTGATCAGATCTTGTTCCCTCATGTCCCTCTCTCTGCCTCCCTCTGCCTCCCTCTGCCTCCCTCTGCCTCCCTCTGCCTCCCTCTGCCTCCCTCTGCCTCCCTCTGCCTCCCTCTGCCTCTGCCTCTCCGCAGCAAACATGGTGAGAAAATACGTTTGGAACATAGAATCGTAATATAATCGCAGTATCGAATGGAAACACATATGGAATGGTGAGAATCGTATTACATATCGTATCGGCACCTAAGGTTCCTGACTGGCCAGGCTGACATGCTGTTCAAACAGTTGGAGACGGACAGAAGGGTGTGTTCTACCTTGTTATCTAGAAAATAGATCAACGTTGGCTCAAGTTGAAATATAAATATTAGCTGGCTACTCACTAACACGTGGGCTTGTGCATGAGAGTCTGCTGATGAGACCTGTGTTAATGTTCTATAGCCTGCTACAAGAAGTTAGTCATTATTAGTGATTGTGTATTAAACATGGTTCTGCTTACATTTGTAACAAAAAGGGAATTTCCAAAGACAGACATTTCCAAAGACAGACTTGAAAGTCAGACCAGTGAGAGGGAGGGTGTGTGTGTGTGTGTGTGTGTGTGTGGGTTGTTTTCTATAAACAGACACTTTGAAGAGGTCTTGAGAGATGGTATTTCACCTCATCATCACTTTCATCCAACTACATTCTTTCAACTGTCCCACAAACTATAAGTACCTGAGAGTGAATGCCAAACTATAAGTACCTGAGTGTGTAAATGAGAACATTCTATTGGTCTACTGGTACAATAGGCCACTAACATGATTGCGTCCAATAGTATTGCAGGTAGAAACAGCGATCATAATTAATAAAACAACTGTATCCATTTGGAACAGAACAGACAACGCAAAAACAAATGAGGACAGAAACTTAAGGTTGGTTTTCCAAACACTGATTAAGCCTAGTTCTGGACTAAGATTCACGCACATTCAAGATTCTCCATTGAAATAGCTTTTTAGTTGGCTATTTTGTAAAGCCGCCTAGGGTTTTCACCCCTCCCTCCCCCTCTCCTCCTTTGTTTCACCCTGCTGTGTGTGTGTGTGTGTGTGTGTGTGTGTGTGTGTGTGTGTGTGTGTGTGTGTGTGTGTGTTTAAGAACAAATAAATGCAAATGTCAAGTGCTGACAGATTAGTAATTCAGCAAGCAGCCAACGGTAGAGACGGGATAACTTTAACCCCTTCCTGTAGCCTACAGGAACCCACTTCCAAAATGGATTATTCTGGAAGGGTTTCTGCAACTTGATGGGTATTTGGTGACATTAGGACAGATCTCTTCTGAGAAAGCGGTTCCATTTACAATACAGTCATTCAGCTGACTTCTGATCAGTGCATTGAACTAAAGTACATAAAACAACCACATGCTGTATCACAACCATAACATAAACACTTCACTTGTTATCATCAAACATTGGATAACAAGTAACTATTGCTGACTTACTTCCATATGAAGAGAGAAAATGCAGCATTGTTTGTATCTTTATCGGTCACTGTGATGTTAATCTATTTCTCCTCCCCATTAGCCCATAACTGCTATGTGGAACGGGAAATAACCTTTGACCCCTGTGGATGGGCTACTGTACTTCACCAATCAGATACACCATGTGTTTAACCCAGAGCCAAGGCCCTTAGAGGGAGGGGTCGAGAGGAGCATCATCTGAGGAGACCACGACCGGACATGTGGGAAGTACCTTGGCGGTTTCTGGTGGTTTCCCAGGAGACCCTGGTAAACATACGGCT
>NW_024609255.1:17500-27500 GCF_018296145.1 Oncorhynchus tshawytscha | reverse complement strand
CAAGACAACAGTTACAACAGTTGATTTGATTTGATTTGATACGTGGAACCTTTTTCATCCAAGATGGTTCTCCGGAACATTCTCTAAAAGCAGAAAAAGCTAAAAAAACATGTATAGTTCTAGGTAGAACCAGCTGAGCCATGCAGCTCAGCTGACCTAGCCAGGCTGTGGCTTATGGTTAGTGGGTATATCTCTCCTCTCCACCTGAAAATAGTGCTGTATCCCACCAAGCTTTATTTTCTAACCCTAGGAGGTCAAAAAAGAAACAAGATGAAAAGCTTCAACATCAGTTTCCAGTTTGACAGCAATTAGCTGGGTAAACAGACATCTAGAGGTACAGCCTGTGTTGAGGAAAGGTCAGGATAAACAGACATCTAGAGGTACAGCCTGTGTTGAGGAAAGGCCAGGGTAAACAGACATCTAGAGGTACAGCCTGTGTTGAGGAAAGGTCAGGATAAACAGACATCTAGAGGTACAGCCTGTGTTGAGGAAAGGTCAGGGTAAACAGACATCTAGAGGTACAGCCTGTGTTGAGGAAAGGTCAGGATAAACAGACATCTAGAGGTACAGCCTGTGTTGAGGAAAGGTCAGGGTAAACAGACATCTAGAGGTACAGCCTGTGTTGAGGAAAGGTCAGGGTAAACAGACATCTAGAGGTACAGCCTGTGTTGAGGAAAGGTCAGGGTAAACAGACATCTAGAGGTACAGCCTGTGTTGAGGAAAGGTCAGGATAAACAGACATCTAGAGGTACAGCCTGTGTTGAGGAAAGGCCTGGGTAAACAGACATCTAGAGGTACAGCCTGTGTTGAGGAAAGGTCAGGATAAACAGACATCTAGAGGTACAGCCTGTGTTGAGGAAAGGTCAGGGTAAACAGACATCTAGAGGTACAGCCTGTGTTGAGGAAAGGTCAGGGTAAACAGACATCTAGAGGTACAGCCTGTGTTGAGGAAAGGTCAGGATAAACAGACATCTAGAGGTACAGCCTGTGTTGAGGAAAGGTCAGGATAAACAGACATCTAGAGGTACAGCCTGTGTTGAGGAAAGGTCAGGATAAACAGACATCTAGAGGTACAGCCTGTGTTGAGGAAAGGTCAGGATAAACAGACATCTAGAGGTACAGCCTGTGTTGAGGAAAGGTCAGGATAAACAGACATCTAGAGGTACAGCCTGTGTTGAGGAAAGGTCAGGGTAAACAGACATCTAGAGGTACAGCCTGTGTTGAGGAAAGGTCAGGATAAACAGACATCTAGAGGTACAGCCTGTGTTGAGGAAAGGTCAGGGTAAACAGACATCTAGAGGTACAGCCTGTGTTGAGGAAAGGTCAGGATAAACAGACATCTAGAGGTACAGCCTGTGTTGAGGAAAGGTCAGGATAAACAGACATCTAGAGGTACAGCCTGTGTTGAGGAAAGGTCAGGATAAACAGACATCTAGAGGTACAGCCTGTGTTGAGGAAAGGTCAGGGTAAACAGACATCTAGAGGTACAGCCTGTGTTGAGGAAAGGTCAGGGTAAACAGACATCTAGAGGTACAGCCTGTGTTGAGGAAAGGTCTGGGTAAACAGACATCTAGAGGTACAGCCTGTGTTGAGGAAAGGTCAGGATAAACAGACATCTAGAGGTACAGCCTGTGTTGAGGAAAGGTCAGGATAAACAGACATCTAGAGGTACAGCCTGTGTTGAGGAAAGGTCAGGGTAAACAGACATCTAGAGGTACAGCCTGTGTTGAGGAAAGGTCAGGGTAAACAGACATCTAGAGGTACAGCCTGTGTTGAGGAAAGGTCAGGGTAAACAGACATCTAGAGGTACAGCCTGTGTTGAGGAAAGGTCAGGATAAACAGACATCTAGAGGTACAGCCTGTGTTGAGGAAAGGTCAGGGTAAACAGACATCTAGAGGTACAGCCTGTGTTGAGGAAAGGTCAGGATAAACAGACATCTAGAGGTACAGCCTGTGTTGATGAAAGGCCTGGGTAAACAGACATCTAGAGGTACAGCCTGTGTTGAGGAAAGGTCAGGGTAAACAGACATCTAGAGGTACAGCCTGTGTTGAGGAAAGGCCTGGGTAAACAGACATCTAGAGGTACAGCCTGTGTTGAGGAAAGGTCAGAGTAAACAGACATCTAGAGGTACAGCCTGTGTTGAGGAAAGGTCAGGGTAAACAGACATCTAGAGGTACAGCCTGTGTTGAGGAAAGGCCTGGGTAAACAGACATCTAGAGGTACAGCCTGTGTTGAGGAAAGGCCTGGGTAAAGGATTAACAAAGGGAAAAGTGGGGTGTACAATGAGGGTGTGTCTGTGTACATGTGACTGTGTACGTGCATACACAGAAGTGCACACACATATACACACAGCTGTCCTTTTTCCAAACTCATCTGAACTGGATCAGCCTGTTTAGGCACCACGGAACCCAACCTATCTCTCTCTGTGTGCTCTACTTGTGTGTCATAACAAGACAGAGCACGCTCACTGTAAGGGGGAGGGGTGGATTAACTTGATTTAGAATTCCTTCCCCTTAATGTGGCAATTACAGCGTCCCCTCTCCCCCCTCCGCTGCAGCAGCACAGCACGAGGCCTGTTCCAAGCACACCCAATATTTGTTTTGTACACAGGAACGCATTTCTTCATTCCTCTCCCTCCAAGTCCCCAAACTTCATAGAGAGAGAGAGAAAGAGAGAGAGAGAAGGAATGAGAGAGAGAGAAAGAGAGAGACAGAGAGAGAGGAAAGGAAGGAATGAGAGAGAGAGAGAGAGAGAAGGAATGAGAGAGAGAGAGAGTAGGAATGAGAGAGAGAAAGAGAGAGGACCTGATACTCATTCCACACAGGGAGAGAAGTTTAGAACCCCACTCAGAGGATGTAGATAACAAGTCAAAAACACAATGTGGATTGCTTAGCTGTACATTACCTGACTAGTGTCACTCCATTCCTGTTGTTGTAACTTTCCCAAACCAGTCACCTTACTACCACGACTAGTTGATAATGACCAGTCTTATGTTTCAACTCCTACTTTAACTGTTCAGCACCAGTTCTCCTTTCTCAATGACATATTCTCCTCTGTGTAAAACACACTGTTATACGTCCTGGAAATCTAAACCCAACCATGTAAAGCAACTTCATGTACAGAGTCATTTACTAAATAAACTTGATAAGCAGATCAAATGGAGATTGGTGATGCTGCTGTGCCACTCTGGGCGGTCAGGTCAAACTGCAATAACAAACCCAATGCCCCCATGACAATGCAGCCGTGACGTCAAACCCCTGATCTAAACCAGTCTGTAACAAAGTGAGGAGGATTTTTACACAATTTCTCAAGAGTACTACTGTGGCAAACCCCCTCCTCCTCCAAGCTGTGACACTTCTTCTGTGAGTTGAATTAACCTCAGAAACCTTGTTTCTTTCCCTGGCCTTTCATTGGCTGAAGAGCTAAGTCGCGACCCCCTTTTCACCTCATTCTCACACATTCCATGCTTCCAAAATAGCCCAGTTTCAATCAACTAAGCGGCTTAATTGACTGCTCTATATGCAAGAGATTTACATACGCAGGGGATGGAGGGTGGAGGATGGAGGGTGGAGGATGGAGGATGGAGGGTGGAGGATGGAGGGTGGAGGGTGGAGGGTGGAGGATGGGGTGTGGAGGATGGGGGTGGAGGATGGAGGGTGGAGGATGGAGGATGGAGGATGGAGGTGGAGGGTGGAGGATGGAGGAGGGTGGAGGGTGGAGGGTGGAGGATGGAGGGTGGAGGGTGGGGTGTGGAGGATGGAGGGTGGAGGATGGAGGGTGGAGAATGGAGGGTGGAGGATGGAGGATGGAGGGTGGAGGATGGGGGTGGAGGGTGGGGTGTGGAGGGTGGAGGGTGGAGGATGGAGGGTGGAGGATGGAGGGTGGAGGATGGAGGGTCGGGTGTGGAGGATGGGGTGTGGAGGATGGAGGGTGGAGGATGGAGGATGGGGTGTGGAGGATGGAGGGTGGAGGAAGTAAACCCATGGAAGAAAAGAACTAAACAGTGAATAGGTGGCAGGACACTAAAGGGTGTTACATCTCTGTTATCTGTGCTAAAAACAGTCTGTCTGATGTGTGGATGAGAATGAGAAAGGCCTTTGTGAGGGCTCCAAAACAAATGTGAGTTATCTTCAGGCACTGTCAGGGGCACCTCTCCCTGGGATGGAGCAGAGGAAGGACCCCGTGGTGAGGAGTCAGGACATCCTGCTCCTCCTCCTGTGGCTGGGACTGACTGCATGGGACAGGGACTCTCAGAGGACACCTGCAGTATAAAGCCTCGTTATTGTTCTTTTATTGTTGCTCTTCGATTTTTTAAAAACTTTACTTTATTTAGTCAATCTTTTCTTAACTCTATTTTCTTCAAACTGCATTGTTGGTTAAGGGCTTGTAAGTAAGCATTTCGCGGTAAGGTCTACACCTGTTGTATTCGGAGCAAGTGTGACAAATACGATTTGATTTGATTTGAGTGCATACTTTGGGACGATGGTAGAGACTGGAACACTTAGAGCTACAGGTAGTGCCAGTCTGAGTGCCAGCCAGAGATCGTCAACCCGGTGTGTACACACACTCTGTCAGTGTGCCAGCTGTGTGACATTAACGTAGGCAGTGACCAGGCATAAAGCCAACCAGGGCTGGCCACATTTTCTAGGTGTGGTGCACTGTGCTGGTATATCTAATAACATGTTTTCACAATGATCACAATGACAGCATGTAAGGTCTAATGTCAGACAAGAACGTTGTAACAATGTTACAGACAGAGGAAGCACAGATTTGACCTAGACATTGAAATTGAAGGAGGCCCTATTTTTGAATTTGGGTTCTAGAGTTTCACACAAGAAGGTACAGGCATTCTACGTTTTCTGGGGTGCAGTTTGTGTGTGTGTGTGTGTGTGTGTGTGTGTGTGTGTGTGTGTGTGTGTGTGTGTGTGTGTGTGTGTGTGTGTGTGTGTGTGTGTGTGTGTGTGTGTGTGTGTGTGTGTGAGTGAGAGATGAAAGGCGAGCATGGATTCCTGTCTGACAGGTTGGTACATCAGCCTGGTCACCAGAAACAGCCGTCCATGTGGGATGTTTGAGAAGGTCCTGAGGACGTGGATATATGCCTTCCCCGGCTCTCACCCCAAAACAACCAACCAATGGGACAGCACTGGGCTTGACCTCTACACCACTCAGAGCCAGAGAACACTGCTAGACCACTACACCACTCAGAGCCAGAGAACACTGCTAGACCACTACACCACTCAGAGCCAGAGAACACTGCTAGACCACTACACCACTCAGAGCCAGAGAACACTGCTAGACCACTACACCACTCAGAGCCAGAGAACACTGCTAGACCACTACACCACTCAGAGCCAGAGAACACTGCTAGACCACTACACCACTCAGAGCCAGAGAACACTGAGCCAGAGAACACTGCTAGACCACTACACCACTCAGAGCCAGAGAACACTGCTAGACCACTACACCACTCAGAGCCAGAGAACACTGCTAGACCACTACACCACCACTCAGAGCCAGAGAACACTGCTAGACCACTACACCACTCAGAGCCAGAGAACACTGCTAGGCCACTACACCACTCAGAGCCAGAGAACACTGCTAGACCACTACACCACTCAGAGCCAGAGAACACTGCTAGACCACTACACCACTCAGAGCCAGAGAACACTGCTAGACCACTACACCACTCAGAGCCAGAGAACACTGCTAGACCACTACACCACTCAGAGCCAGAGAACACTGCTAGACCACTACACCACTCAGAGCCAGAGAACACTGCTAGACCACTACACCACTCAGAGCCAGAGAACACTGCTAGACCACTACACCACTCAGAGCCAGAGAACACTGCTAGACCACTACACCACTCAGAGCCAGAGAACACTGCTAGACCACTACACCACTCAGAGCCAGAGAACACTGCTAGACCACTACACCACTCAGAGCCAGAGAACACTGCTAGACCACTACACCACTCAGAGCCAGAGAACACTGCTAGACCACTACACCACTCAGAGCCAGAGAACACTGCTAGACCACTACACCACTCAGAGCCAGAGAACACTGCTAGACCACTACACCACTCAGAGCCAGAGAACACTGCTAGACCACTACACCACTCAGAGCCAGAGAACACTGCTAGACCACTACACCACTCAGAGCCAGAGAACACTGCTAGACCACTACACCACTCAGAGCCAGAGAACACTGCTAGACCACTACACCACTCAGAGCCAGAGAACACTGCTAGACCACTACACCACTCAGAGCCAGAGAACACTGCTAGACCACTACACCACTCAGAGCCAGAGAACACTGCTAGACCACTACACCACTCAGAGCCAGAGAACACTGCTAGACCACTACACCACTCAGAGCCAGAGAACACTGCTAGGCCACTACACCACTCAGAGCCAGAGAACACTGCTAGACCACTACACCACTCAGAGCCAGAGAACACTGCTAGACCACTACACCACTCAGAGCCAGAGAACACTGCTAGGCCACTACACCACTCAGAGCCAGAGAACACTGCTAGACCACTACACCACTCAGAGCCAGAGAACACTGCTAGACCACCCACTACACCTGCTACCACTACAGAGCCAGAGAACACTGCTAGACCACTACACCACTCAGAGCCAGAGAACACTGCTAGACCACTACACCACTCAGAGAACACTGCTAGGCCACTACACCACTCAGAGCCAGAGAACACTGCTAGGCCACTACACCACTCAGAGCCAGAGAACACTGCTAGGCCACTACACCACTCAGAGCCAGAGAACACTGCTAGGCCACTACACCACTCAGAGCCAGAGAACACTGAGATTGTGATGATACAGAATAAAACATGACAAAATGTTGCTTTCCCCAAACCGTAGCCATAACCTTAACTACTCAGAATGAATGCCTAAACTTAACCCTTTGAGTTGTTTCTGTTTAAAACCTGTAACTACGTGGAATGGACCCTGTAACCACGTGGAATGTACCCTGTAACCACGTGGAATGTACCCTGTAACCACGTGGAATGGACCCTGTAACCAAGTGGAATGGACCCTGTCACCACGTGGAATGGACCCTGTAACCACGTGGAATGTACCCTGTAACCACGTGGAATGTACCCTGTAACCACGTGGAATGGACCCTGTAACCACGTGGAATGGACCCTGTAACCACGTGGAATGGACCCTGTAACCACGTGGAATGGACCCTGTAACCACGTGGAATGGACCCTGTAACCACGTGGAATGGACCCCACGTGTAACCACGTGGAATGGACCCTGTAACCACGTGGAATGGACCCTGTAACCACGTGGAATGGACCCTGTAACCACGTGGAATGGACCCTGTAACCACGTGGAATGGACCCTGTAACCACGTGGAATGGACCAACCACGTGGAATGAACCCTGTAACCACGTGGAATGAACCCTGTAACCACGTGGAATGAACTCTGTAACCATGTGGAATGGACCCTGTAACCATGTGGAATGGACCCTGTAACCACGTGGAATGAACCCTGTAACCACGTGGAATGAACCCTGTAACCACGTGGAATGAACCCTGTAACCACGTGGAATGGACCCTGTAACCACGTGGAATGGACCCTGTAACCACGTGGAATGGACCCTGTAACCACGCTGAATGAGTCAAAATTAGACGTTCATCCACATGACGTCAAATCCTGATTTATGTAACACACAGGTCTCAGCAGGGGAGAAACACACACTTTCATGTCATTCATGTTATCACACAGAGTGGAGGGCACAGAGCATCCACTGTGACCACTTCTGCACCCACACACCCCCACCCACACACACACACGCAGGGTTGTAATAGTTATTATAATTACCTTCCTTATCCGACACCTGGCCGTCCACAAACATAGTTACATCATCATCACTCGTTTATGAAACCAAGAATGTTGTAGTATTATACTGTTGTCAAACGAATAGACTGGGAATGAATGAAGCCTGAGTTAGCCTGCTGAGCTTAAGTCTAGGCATTAGCTTGGGGAGCTAACTCAAGTCTAAAGGTCTCAGGCAAGCTTACTCCTCACACAAATGTGGTTCATCCAGCCCCAACTCTGTTCCAAAGGGATGTTGCTGAATTTACCAGTCTTCAACTCTCTCCCACTACATGGCCTCGCTATCTGGCAAAGAATGTCCAATCTTCAACTCTCTCCCACTACATGGCCTCGCTATCAGGCAAAGAATGTCCAATCTCCAACTCTCTCCCACTACATGGCCTCGCTATCTGGCAAAGAATGTCCAATCTCCAACTCTCTCCCACTACATGGCCTCGCTATCAGGCAAAGAATGTCCAATCTCCAACTCTCTCCCACTACATGGCCTCGCTATCTGGCAAAGAATGTCCAATCTCCAACTCTCTCCCACTACATGGCCTCGCTATCTGGCAAAGAATGTCCAATCTCCAACTCTCTCCCACTACATGGCCTCGCTATCTGGCAAAGAATGTCCAATCTCCAACTCTCTCCCACTACATGGCCTCGCTATCTGGCAAAGAATGTCCAATCTCCAACTCTCTCCCACTACATGGTCTCACCATATGGCAAATAATGTACCAATCTCCCGCTCAGCCCACCTGCACTTTTACAGCCAGTGTAGAATGTATTTATATTAGAGACGTCAGCAATGTTTAACATCAGAATATATCAAACTGGCACTTCAACAGTAGTCCCAGGAATCAGACTCCTTTTCCACCCTTCCTCCTCCCTCTCACATTTGCAGAGCAGATGTCTTGATTAGAATGCATCAGGGATCCTGTCAACCAGGCAACGTGAGGGTGAACCCCAAAAATGTAGACCCCTTGATGACAGTTGGGCTTAGTATACATGACAATGTTTTAAGGACAAAAACACCAGCATGGTCTCATTAGAATGTAACACAAGTGACATTAATGCCACATTATTTGACATATTCGTTATATTGTCACTTTCGGTGACAGATTACTGATGTGTTACTATAATGATGTATGTTCACTAATTCCACCTCCAATATCATTTCCTGCACAGGATCCAAAATGATGCATTTAAAAACTATAGAAAGACCACCCAATAAACCCAGATCGAGCCCTTTAAATATCCAATCAGACATTGTGATTCTGTTGGACCAGACAGTGTTTACGTCACAGCCTGTGAAGAGCGGAGGTAGAGGCAGAGGGTCACATGTTTTACTGCTCCAGCCGTGTTTGTCTTCGTCCCAAAAGGCTCTGGTCAAAAGCAGTGCACCACGTAGGGAATAGGGTGCAATTTGGGACGCCGCCTTTAAATCATCAGGTACAAGTAAAACAAACAGCTAGAGAGGGGATGTTTAGTGTGGAGAGAAGGATCCAACTCCTGTTAATACGTGTTCATTAGTTTTAATGGCCTGTTGGCTCCTGTATGATATTACATGGAAAAGAACCATGCTGAGGCTAATCTAAATAAACTCAAAGAGAGTCTCTCTCTCTCTCTCTCTCTCTCTCGCTCTCTCTCTCTCTCTCCCTCTCTCTCCCTCTCTCCCTCTCTCCCTCTCTCCCTCTCTCTCTCTCTCTCTCTCTCTCTCTCTCTCTCTCTCTCCATCCTCTCTCTCCTCTCCCTCTCTCTCTCTCTCTCCCTCTCTCTCTCTCTCTCTCTCCCTCCCTCTCTCCCTCTCTCTCTCCCTCTCCCTCTCTCTCCTCTCTCTCTCTCTCTCTCTCTCTCTCCCTCCAGTGGTGTGTGGAAGGTGGGTGAGAGAAGGGAGACTGTATAGATAGTATAGTTCTGCTGACTCTGCAATTTGTGGTTAAACTGGACCCACAGAACAAATGATTAAATGCATAAACCATGGTGAAGCAAGCTGAAGCTCCAGTGAACTGTCTAATTCCAAGGGTAAAAAGGAACCTCCACTACTGTACTCTTGTGGTTAGTACTCTGCTCCTCTCAAAGCATCTCAGAACCTTGTTTATGATGTCTTGCCAACTGCACACATGACAATGACCATATGAGTTGGCAAGA
>NW_024609255.1:0-15000 GCF_018296145.1 Oncorhynchus tshawytscha | reverse complement strand
TCTGAAATCTGACACGGCAGCTGGATTAACAAGAGGTTAAGCTTTATTTTCATGTATGTATAACACTTGTATGTCTTATGAATTTTTATTATGAGTAGTTCTGTTTTTGAATTTAACGCACTGCAATTTCACTGGATGTTGTCAAATCAACCCGGTGAACGGGACTGGAGCGGGAAGGGATCTCTAAGACGTTTTCATTCCCAGTCCATCAAGATTAGATTAGAGAACCTCAGTAATCTAAAGAATCTCATCTGAACTGTGAGTTCAACACAAACCATAAACACGGCGACGTTGCCAGAGGCATCGGCTACAGGACGACAGAAATGGAGTGAGAATTCAGAGAATACACTGTACATTTACCGGTAAAGAGGCAAACACCCAACCCACTTATAGGACGTTTTCTAAACGTTAACTACTGTACGCCTAACCTGGATCCTATTTATTAGTGCACACCGTAGCAAAACGTTTTGAAAACGGAACACGAAAAATAGGGTTTCTTATTGGACAAGTCCAGCTACTCCCTTAATGTTTCAGTCAGTTTTCCCCCGTTTGGCGCCTAATGAACTGACTCAAGTCTCACTTTTAATCTTTGCCGAGTCCGCCTCAATTTATTTCAGCTCAATCTAGCTTTTTACAATAGGGCTTTACAGCTTAATATCCCTGTCTACAGAAACCCAGACGTTGTAAGGTGGTTTTACCACCCCTGCACAGTTATTTTATGCCGGGGCCAAACGTCATGCCATTACTGTACAGTACAGGGTAGAGAGAGAGAGATGAAGGCAGAGAGATGTTTACTTTCAGTTTCAATACAAAAAACAGGGTTTGGTAACCTGGGGAGACCGAATATACTGAAGTCAAACAGAGGTAGAACAGGGTAACTAGTCCTGTAGAACAGGGTAACTAGTCCTGTAGAACAGGGTAACTAGTCCTGTAGAACAGGGTAACTAGTCCTGTATTTGGGGCTATAGGATAGTCATGGGTCAGGTAGAACAGGGTAACTAGTCCTGTAGAACAGGGTAACTAGTCCTGTAGAACAGGGTAACTAGTCCTGTAGAACAGGGTAACTAGTCCTGTATTTGGGGCTATAGGATAGTCATGGGTCAGGTAGAACAGGGTAACTAGTACTGTATTTGGGGCTATAGGATAGTCATGGGTCAGGTAGAACAGGGTAACTAGTACTGTATTTGGGACTATAGGATAGTCATGGGTCAGGTAGAACAGGGTAACTAGTCCTGTATTTGGGGCTATGCTACAGGATAGATAGTCATGGGTCAGGTAGAACAGGGTAACTAGTACTGTATTTGGGGCTATAGGATAGTCATGGGTCAGGTAGAACAGGGTAACTAGTCCTGTATTTGGGGCTATTCTACAGGATAGATAGTCATGGGTCAGGTAGAACAGGGTAACTAGTACTGTATTTGGGGCTATAGGATAGTCATGGGTCAGGTAGAACAGGGTAACTAGTCCTGTATTTGGGGCTATGCTATAGGATAGATAGTCATGGGTCAGGTAGAACAGGGTAACTAGTACTGTATTTGGGGCTATAGGATAGTCATGGGTCAGGTAGACCAGGGTAACTAGAACTGTATTTGGGGCTATAGGATAGTCATGGGTCAGGTAGAACAGGGTAACTAGAACTGTATTTGGGGCTATAGGATAGTCATGGGTCAGGTAGAACAGGGTAACTAGAACTGTATTTGGGGCTATAGGATAGTCATGGGTCAGGTAGAACAGGGTAACTAGTCCTGTATTTGGGGCTATATGATAGTCATGGGTCAGGTAGAACAGGGTAACTAATCCTGTTTTTGGGGCTATAGGATAGTCATGGGTCAGGTAGAACAGGGTAACCAGTCCTGTATTTGGGGCTATGCTACAGGATAGTCATGGATCAGGTAGAACAGGGTAACTAGTCCTGTATTTGGGGCTATAGGATAGTCATGTGTCAGGTAGAACAGGCTAACTAGTCCTGTATTTGGGGCTATGCTATAGGATAGTCATGGGTCAGGTAGAACAGGGTAACTAGTCCTGTATTTGGGGCTATAGGATAGTCATGTGTCAGGTAGAACAGGCTAACTAGTCCTGTATTTGGGGCTATGCTATAGGATAGTCATGGGTCAGGTAGAACAGGGTAACTAGTCCTGTAACTAGTCCTGTATTTGCTCACATACACATGGGCTATGTTAGGATAGTCATGGGTCAGGTAGAACAGGGTAACTAGTCCTGTATTTGGGGCTATGCTATAGGATAGTCATGGGTCAGGTAGAACAGGGTAACTAGTCCTGTATTTGGGGCTATGCTAGGATAGTCATGGGTCAGGTAGAACAGGGTAACTAGTCCTGTATTTGGGGCTATGCTATAGGATAGTCATGGGTCAGGTAGAACAGGGTAACTAGTCCTGTATTTGGATTGCTATAGGATAGTCATGGGTCAGGTAGAACAGGGTAACTAGTCCTGTATTTGGGGCTATGCTATAGGATAGTCATGGGTCAGGTAGAACAGGGTAACTTGTCCTGTATTTGGGGCTATAGGATAGTCATGTGTCAGGTAGAACAGGCTAACTAGTCCTGTATTTGGGGCTATGCTACAGGATAGTCATGTGTCAGGTAGAACAGGGTAACTAGTCCTGTATTTGGGGCTATGCTATAGGATAGTCATGGGTCAGGTAGAACAGGGTAACTAGTCCTGTATTTGGGGCTATGCTATATGATAGTCATGTGTCAGGTAGAACAGGGTAACTAGTCCTGTATTTGGGGCTATGCTATATGATAGTCATGTGTCAGGTAGAACAGGGTAACTAGTCCTGTATTTGGGGCTATGCTATAGGATAGTCATGGGTCAGGTAGAACAGGGTAACTAGTCCTGTATTTGGGGCTATGCTATAGGATAGTCATGGGTCAGGTAGAACAGGGTAACTAGTCCTGTATTTGGGGCTATAGGATAGTCATGGGTCAGGTAGAACAGGGTATAGTCCTGTATTTGGGGCTATGCTATAGGATAGTCATGGGTCAGGTAGAACAGGGAACTAGTCCTGTATTTGGGGCTATGCTATAGGATAGTCATGGGTCAGGTAGAACAGGGTAACTAGTCCTGTATTTGGGGCTATAGGATAGTCATGGGTCAGGTAGAACAGGGTAACTAGTCCTGTATTTGGGGCTATAGGAGGATAGGAAGTCACCACACTCCGAGGGCCAGCTCTGGGCCTGCAGCCTAGTCATGTGGTCAGGTAGAACAGGGTAACTTTAGTCCTGTATTTGGGGCTATGCTATAGGATAGTCATGTGTCAGGTAGAACAGGGTAACTAGTCCTGTATTTGGGGCTATGCTATAGGATAGTCATGGGTCAGGTAGAACAGGGTAACTAGTCCTGTATTTGGGGCTATGCTATAGGATAGTCATGGGTCAGGTAGAACAGGGTAACTAGTCCTGTATTTGGGGCTATAGGATAGTCATGTGTCAGGTAGAACAGGGAATTTAGTCCTGTATTTGGGGCTATGCTATAGGATAGTCATGGGTCAGGTAGAACAGGGTAACTAGTCCTGTATTTGGGGCTATGCTATAGGATAGTCATGGGTCAGGTATAACAGGGTAACTAGTCCTGTATTTGGGGCTATGCTATAGGATAGTCATGGGTCAGGTAGAACAGGGTAACCAGTCCTGTATTTGGGGCTATGCTATAGGATAGTCATGGGTCAGGTAGAACAGGGTATACTACTAGTCCTGTATTTGGGGCTATGCTATAGGATAGTCATGGGTCAGGTAGAACAGGGTAACTAGTCCTGTATTTGGGGCTATGCTATAGGATAGTCATGGGTCAGGTAGAACAGGGTAACTAGTCCTGTATTTGGGGCTATAGGATAGTCATGGTCAGGTAGAACAGGGTAACTAGTCCTGTATTTGGGGCTATGCTATATGGATAGTCATGGGTCAGGTAGAACAGGGTAACTAGTCCTGTATTTGGGGCTATGCTATAGGATAGTCATGGGTCAGGTAGAACAGGGTAACTAGTCCTGTATTTGGGGCTATATACCTGGATAGTCATGGGTCAGGTAGAACAGGGTAACTAGTCCTGTATTTGGGGCTATGCTATAGGATAGTCATGGGTCAGGTAGAACAGGGTAACTAGTCCTGTATTTGGGGCTATGCTATAGGATAGTCATGGGTCAGGTAGAACAGGGTAACTAGTCCTGTATTTGGGGCTATGCTATAGGATAGTCATGGGTCAGGTAGAACAGGGTAACTAGTCCTGTATTTGGGGCTATGCTATAGGATAGTCATGGGTCAGGTAGAACAGGGTAACTAGTCCTGTATTTGGGGCTATGCTATAGGATAGTCATGGGTCAGGTAGAACAGGGTAACTAGTCCTGTATTTGGGGCTATGCTATAGGATAGTCATGGGTCAGGTAGAACAGGGTAACTAGTCCTGTATTTGGGGCTATGCTATAGGATAGTCATGGGTCAGGTAGAACAGGGTAACTAGTCCTGTATTTGGGGCTATATAGGATAGTCATGGGTCAGGTAGAACAGGGTAACTAGTCCTGTATTTGGGGCTATGCTATAGGATAGTCATGGGTCAGGTAGAACAGGGTAACTAGTCCTGTATTTGGGGCTATGCTATAGGATAGTCATGGGTCAGGTAGAACAGGGTAACTAGTCCTGTATTTGGGGCTATGCTATAGTAGTCATGGGTCAGGTAGAACAGGGTAACTAGTCCTGTATTTGGGGCTATGCTATAGGATAGTCATGGGTCAGGTAGAACAGGGTAACTAGTCCTGTATTTGGGGCTATGCTAGGATAGTCATGGGTCAGGTAGAACAGGGTAACTAGTCCTGTATTTGGGGCTATAGGATAGTCATGGGTCAGGTAGAACAGGGTAACTAGTCCTGTATTTGGGGCTATGCTATAGGATAGTCATGGGTCAGGTAGAACAGGGTAACTAGTCCTGTATTTGGGGCTATGCTATAGGATAGTCATGGGTCAGGTCAGGGTAACTAGTCCTGTATTTGGGGCTATGCTATAGGATAGTCATGGGGCTCAGGTAGAACAGGGTAACTAGTCCTGTATTTGGGGCTATGCTATAGGATAGTCATGGGTCAGGTAGAACAGGGTAACTAGTCCTGTATTTGGGGCTATGCTATAGGATAGTCATGGGTCAGGTAGAACAGGGTAACTAGTCCTGTATTTGGGGCTATGCTATAGGATAGTCATGGGTCAGGTAGAACAGGGTAACTAGTCCTGTATTTGGGGCTGTGCTATAGGATAGTCATGGGTCAGGTAGAACAGGGTAACTAGTCCTGTATTTGGGGCTATAGGATAGTCATGGGTCAGGTAGTACAGGGTAACTAGTCCTGTATTTGGGGCTATGCTACAGGATAGTCATGGATAGTCATGGGTCAGGTAGAACAGGGTAACTAGTCCTGTATTTGGGGCTATAGGATAGTCATGTGTCAGGTAGAACAGGCTAACTAGTCCTGTATTTGGGGCTATGCTATAGGATAGTCATGGGTCAGGTAGAACAGGGTAACTAGTCCTGTATTTGGGGCTATGCTATAGGATAGTCATGGGTCAGGTAGAACAGGGTAACTAGTCCTGTATTTGGGGCTATGCTATAGGATAGTCATGGGTCAGGTAGAACAGGGTAACTAGTCCTGTATTTGGGGCTATGCTATTTCATGGGGTAGAACAGGGTAACTAGTCCTGTATTTGGGGCTATAGGATAGTCATGGGTCAGGTAGAACAGGGTAACTAGTCCTGTATTTGGGGCTATGCTATAGGATAGTCATGGGTCAGGTAGAACAGGGTAACTAGTCCTGTATTTGGGGCTATGCTATAGGATAGTCATGGGTCAGGTAGAACAGGGTAACTAGTCCTGTATTTGGGGCTATGCTATAGGATAGTCATGGGTCAGGTAGAACAGGGTAACTAGTCCTGTATTTGGGGCTATGCTATAGGATAGTCATGGGTCAGGTAGAACAGGGTAACTAGTCCTGTATTTGGGGCTATGCTATAGGATAGTCATGGGTCAGGTAGAACAGGGTAACTAGTCCTGTATTTGGGGCTATGATATAGGATAGTCATGGCTCAGGTAGAACAGGGTAACTAGACCTGTATTTGGGGCTATAGGATAGTCAAGTGTCAGGTAGAACAGGGTAACTAGTCCTGTATTTGGGGCTATGCTATAGGATAGTCATGGGTCAGGTAGAACAGGGTAACTAGTCCTGTATTTGGGGCTATGCTATAGGATAGTCATGGGTCAGGTAGAACAGGGTAACTAGTCCTGTATTTGGGGCTATGCTATAGGATAGTCATGGGTCAGGTAGAACAGGGTAACTAGTCCTGTATTTGGGGCTATGCTATAGGATAGTCATGGGTCAGGTAGAACAGGGTAACTAGTCCTGTATTTGGGGCTATGCTATAGGATAGTCATGGGTCAGGTAGAACAGGGTAACTAGTCCTGTATTTGGGGCTATGCTATAGGATAGTCATGGGTCAGGTAGAACAGGGTAACTAGTCCTGTATTTGGGGCTATGCTATAGGATAGTCATGGGTCAGGTAGAACAGGGTAACTAGTCCTGTATTTGGGGCTATGCTATAGGATAGTCATGGGTCAGGTAGAACAGGGTAACTAGTCCTGTATTTGGGGCTATGCTATAGGATAGTCATGGGTCAGGTAGAACAGGGTAACTAGTCCTGTATTTGGGGCTATGCTATAGGATAGTCATGGGTCAGGTAGAACAGGGAATTTAGTCCTGTATTTGGGGCTATGCTATAGGATAGTCATGGGTCAGGTAGAACAGGGTAACTAGTCCTGTATTTGGGGCTATAGGATAGTCATGGGTCAGGTAGAACAGGGTAACTAGTCCTGTATTTGGGGCTATAGGATAGTCATGTGTCAGGTAGAACAGGGAATTTAGTCCTGTATTTGGGGCTATGCTATAGGATAGTCATGTGTCAGGTAGAACAGGGTAACTAGTCCTGTATTTGGGGCTATGCTATAGGATAGTCATGGGTCAGGTAGAACAGGGTAACTAGTCCTGTATTTGGGGCTATGCTATAGGATAGTCATGGGTCAGGTAGAACAGGGTAACTAGTCCTGTATTTGGGGCTATGCTATAGGATAGTCATGGGTCAGGTAGAACAGGGTAACTAGTCCTGTATTTGGGGCTATGCTATAGGATAGTCATGGGTCAGGTATAACAGGGTAACTAGTCCTGTATTTGGGGCTATGCTATAGGATAGTCATGGGTCAGGTAGAACAGGGTAACCAGTCCTGTATTTGGGGCTATGCTATAGGATAGTCATAGGTCAGGTAGAACAGGGTAGCTAGTCCTGTATTTGGGGCTATGCTATAGGATTGTCATGGGTCAGGTAGAACAGGGTAACTAGTCCTGTATTTGGGGCTATGATATAGGATAGTCATGGCTCAGGTAGAACAGGGTAACTAGACCTGTATTTGGGGCTATAGGATAGTCAAGTGTCAGGTAGAACAGGGTAACTAGTCCTGTATTTGGGGCTATGCTATATGATAGTCATGGGTCAGGTAGAACAGGCTAACTAGTCCTGTATTTGGGGCTATGCTATAGGATAGTCATGGGTCAGGTAGAACAGGGTAACTAGTCCTGTATTTGGGGCTATGCTATAGGATAGTCATGGGTCAGGTAGAACAGGCTAACTAGTCCTGTATTTGGGGCTATGCTATAGGATAGTCATGGGTCAGGTAGAACAGGGTAACTAGTCCTGTATTTGGGGCTATGCTATAGGATAGTCATGTGTCAGGTAGAACAGGCTAACTAGTCCTGTATTTGGGGCTATGCTATAGGATAGTCATGGATCAGGTAGAACAGGGTAACTAGTCCTGTATTTGGGGCTATAGGATAGTCATGGGTCAGGTATAACAGGGTAACTAGTCCTGTATTTGGGGCTATGCTATAGGATAGTCATGGGTCAGGTAGAACAGGGTAACTAGTCCTGTATTTGGGGCTATGCTATAGGATAGTCATGGGTCAGGTAGAACAGGGTAACTAGTCCTGTATTTGGGGCTATGCTATATGATAGTCATGGGTCAGGTAGAACAGGGTAACTAGTCCTGTATTTGGGGCTATAGGATAGTCATGGGTCAGGTAGAACAGGGTAACTAGTCCTGTATTTGGGGCTATAGGATAGTCATGGGTCAGGTAGAACAGGGTAACTAGTCCTGTATTTGGGGCTATAGGATAGTCATGGGTCAGGTAGAACAGGGTAACTAGTCCTGTATTTGGGGCTATGCTATAGGATAGTCATGGGTCAGGTAGAACAGGGTAACTAGTCCTGTATTTGGGGCTATGCTATAGGATAGTCATGGGTCAGGTAGAACAGGGTAACTAGTCCTGTATTTGGGGCTATGCTATAGGATAGTCATGGGTCAGGTAGAACAGGGTAACTAGTCCTGTATTTGGGGCTATGCTATAGGATAGTCATGGGTCAGGTATAACAGGGTAACTAGTCCTGTATTTGGGGCTATGCTATAGGATAGTCATGGGTCAGGTAGAACAGGGTAACCAGTCCTGTATTTGGGGCTATGCTATAGGATAGTCATAGGTCAGGTAGAACAGGGTAGCTAGTCCTGTATTTGGGGCTATGCTATAGGATAGTCATGGGCCATGTTTATGCAGATATGTGACAAAGACAAAGGTCCTGATCAGTACCCAGCTCATAAAGCCTGACAAGGTCCTGATCAGTACCCAGCTCATAAAGCCTGACAAGGTCCTGATCAGTACCCAGCTCATAAAGCCTGACAAGGTCCTGATCATTAGCCAGCTCATAAAGCCTGACAAGGTCCTGATCAGTACTCAGCTCATTAAATCTGACAAGGTCCTGATCAGTACCCAGCTCATAAAGCCTGACAAGGTCCTGATCAGTACTCAGCTCATAAAGCCTTACAAGGTCCTGATCAGTACTCAGCTCATAAATGATGTCACTTGGCAGACGCTGCTTCCTGAAGCAACAGTGTACACACATGTTCAACATGTGATCCCTGCGGGAATTGAACTCACATCCATGTTGTAAGTGCCTTGCTCTTACAAACTGAGCCACACAGGACATATATGCTGCTCCTCATGCCAATGGGAAATCTGCAGCAGAGCCTCAGAGAACCCCTGATCACTCTGCTCATCTCTCCTCTGTTCTGACACAGTGCTTCAACTAGGCCGACACTACAGTACACTACAGTACAGTACATTGCCTTACACAAAGCCTGCCAACTCATGTGTTTTATGTTGCCTTTCACAAGAACCAGAAGAAAAACAAGTGAGGGAGTGTTCAAAAGCCAAGTTACACATTCAACAAACCTTGTGGAAGGGCCCTGAAACCAACTCTCTGTTACATTTCTCCTTGTTTAGAGAAAATAATCCATTTCAGGGGAGGGTTTTGTCTCTTTCTCCTCTTAAACGTATTTTGTGATTTCATGATATGCACATCATCCCCTTTAGAGACACTCACAATAACATATTAGCATAACTATATGACAACAAAAATAGTTGTTTTTTTGTGCAAAAAAATATTTATTCACATTATCGTCATGGCGGCAGGGACACATTTATTAGCTGTTAATGTCATTGAAGAAAGTGCCTACTTACAACTATGATTATCTATTCTAAGTTGGAATGTTCTTGTTGCTTATTTCATTCCAGCATCGTTAAATGATTGTGTAGAGAGCAAATAAACGTGGGCTAGGTGATTAGCACACTGGCCTCATGTGGCGTGCATACACCCACATGCATAGGCATTACACACAAACACACACACACACATACACACACA
Source organism: Oncorhynchus tshawytscha (assembly GCF_018296145.1). NCBI lineage: Eukaryota > Metazoa > Chordata > Actinopteri > Salmoniformes > Salmonidae > Oncorhynchus > Oncorhynchus tshawytscha. Next base: position 5,206 of record NW_024609255.1, on the reverse strand, counting down.
TACACACAGCATCACCTAATTAAGACCAAACTGCCTTTTAACGCCTGTTTATATCTCAGCCTTAAATTAATGCTTTGCCCAGAGCTGCTTTCAAAACAGCTCAGGGAGAACAGGGAAGGAGAGAGGCAGAGAAAGAGAGAGGGGAGGAGAGAGAGAGGGAGGGAATTAGAGAGGCAGAGAGTGAGAGAAGAGAGAGAAGGAGAGAGAGAGAGAGAAGAAAGGAGAGAGAGAGGGAGGGAATTAGAGAGGCAGAGAGTGTGAGAGAGAGAGAGAGAGAGAGAGAGAAGGAGAGAGAGAGAAGAAAGGAGAGAGAGAGGGAGGGAATTAGAGAGGCAGAGAGTGAGAGAGAGAGGAGAAAGAGAGAAGTAGAGAGAGAGAGAAGGAGAGAGAGAGAAGGAAGAGAGAGAGAGGGAAGAGAGAGAGAAGGAAGAGAGAGAGAAGGAAGAGAGAGAGAAGAGAGAGAGAAGAAGAGAGAGAAGAGAGAGAGAAGGAAGAGAGAGAGAAGGAAGAGAGGGGGGGAAGAGAGAGAGAAGGAAGAGAGAGAGAAGGAAGAGAGAGGGGGAAGGATGGGGTCTGCATTCTCATCTTAGAATAAGCCAGAAGGTAAAACAACTTCCTAAAGCAGTAAGCCTACTACACCTTGATCTGAACATCCCCAGTCTCACCTTCGCTCTAAACAAAATACAACATTACATTTAGCAGACACTCTTACCCAGAGCAACTAGGGTTGAGTGCCTTGTTCAAGGTCACATCAACAGATATTCACCCAGGTGGCTCTGGGATTCAAACCAGCGACCTTTTGGTTATTGTCCCAATGCTCTTAACCACTAAGAGCGCCAACTGTCTGCATCTCACCTTTGAAGAGTCGAATGGCAAAGCATGGCTACATGGGGCCTGTACACCACAGTCCATCTACATCCAGTAGGGCCTCTACACCACAGTCGGGCATCTACACCACAGTCGGGCATCTACACCACAGTCGGGCCTGTACCCTCCACAGTCGGGCATCTACACCACAGTCAGGCATCTACACCACAGTCAGGCATCTACACCACCAGTCCTGTAGGACCCTCCACCAAATAAATTGTGTCAGAGAAAGTTAATTCTATGTGACGCCTCCTTGTCCATAGGGCCTGTAGGACCCTCCATTGAAACCCTCCACCCTTAGGGCCTGTAGGACCCTCCAGTGTCCAAGAACCTGTAGGACATTCCACAACACCTTTCCATGCTAGGGCCTGTACTACCAACTCCACCCATTTACCCAAAGAACCTGTATCAAGACTGTATACCCAAGCCAGAGGTATGTAGGACCCTCCACCCATCCATGGGCCTGTAGGACCCTCCACCCAGTCCGTTTCTCCCTCCACCCATGTCCAACGGTTGAGGACCATGGGTGGAAAGGAAATCCTGGGACCATCTCAATCAGTCCATGTGGGCCTTACTGGGATCTGTTCCTGGCCTTGCCCCTCCACTGCAGCCATAGGGCCTTGGAGGACCCTCCACCCAGAGCCACAGGGACTTCACTTGGACCCTTAACCCAGTCCATAAGCCTGGGACCTCCACCCAGCCAGGGGCCTGGGCCCTCCACCAATCCATAGGGCCTGGAGGACCCTCCACTCCTCCATTTAGGGCCTTCTCAACCCTCCATTTCTCCATTCCTTTTCCCTCCACCCTCCATATTTCCTAGATATTGACCCTCCACTTCCATCCACCTTTGAAGAGGAATGGAAAACCCTCCACCCATCCATGGGGCCTGTAGGACCCTCCACCCATCCATAGGGCCTGTAGGACCCTCCACCCATCCATAGGGCCTGTAGGACCCTCCACCCATCCATAGGGCCTGTAGGACCCTCCACCCAGCCATAGGGCCTGTAGGACCCTCCACCCAGCCATAGGGCCTGTAGGACCCTCCACCCATCCATAGGGCCTGTAGGACCCTCCACCCATCCATAGGGCCTGTAGGACCCTCCACCCATCCATAGGGCCTGTAGGACCCTCCACCCATCCATAGGGCCTGTAGGACCCTCCACCCAGCCATAGGGCCTGTAGGACCCTCCACCCATCCATAGGGCCTGTATCCCATATAGGGCCTGTAGGACCCTCCACCCATCCATAGGGCCTGTAGGACCCTCCACCCATCCATAGGGCCTGTAGGACCCTCCACCATAGGGCCTGTCCACCCATCCAGGGCCTGTAGGACCCTCCACCCATCCATAGGGCCTGTAGGACCCTCCACCCATCCATAGGGCCTGTAGGACCCTCCCCCCAGCCTGTAGGACCCTCCACCCAGGGGCCTGTAGGACCCTCCACCCAGCCATAGGGCCTGTAGGACCCTCCACCCATCCACCCAGGGCCTGTAGGACCTCCACCCAGCCACCCCCCCACCCAGCCATAGGGCCTGTAGGACCCTCCACCCATCCAGGGCCTGTAGGACCCTCCACCCATCCATAGGGCCTGTAGGACCCTCCACCCAGCCATGGGCCTGTAGGACCCTCCACCCAGCCTCCACCCAGCCTGTAGGGCCTGTAGGACCCTCCACCCATCCATAGGGCCTGTAGGACCCTCCACCCATCCATAGGGCCTCCACCCAGCCTGTAGGACCCTCCACCCATCCATAGGGCCTGTAGGACCCTCCACCCACCCAGCCTGTAGGACCCTCCACCCACCCTCCACCATAGGGCCTGCCTGTAGGACCCTCCACCCAGCCATAGGGCCTGTAGGACCCTCCACCCAGCCATAGGGCCTGCCTGTAGGACCCTCCACCCAGCCTGCAGGACCTCCACCCAGCCATAGGACCTGTAAGACCCCCACCCAGCCTGTAGGACCCTCCACCCAGTCTGGACCTGGACCCTCCACCCAGCCATAGGGCCTGTAGGACCCTCCACCCAGCCATAGGGCCCTCCACCCAGCCTGTAGGGTCCCTCCACCCAGCCTGTAGGGTCCTCCACCCAGCCTGTAGGACCCTCCACCCAGCCATAGGGCCTGTAGGACCCTCCACCCAGCCTGGGCCTGGGACCCTCCACCCAGCCTGTAGGGCCTCCACCCAGCCTAGGACCCTCCACCCAGCCATAGGACCTGTAAGACCCTCCACCCAGCCTGTAGGGCCCTCCACCCATCCTGTAGGGCCCTCCACCCAGCCTGTAGGGCCCTCCACCCAGCCATAGGACCTGTAAGACCCTCCACCCAGCCTGTAGGGCCCTCCACCCAGCCTGTAGGACCCTCCACCCAGCCATAGGGCATGTAGGACCCTCCACCCAGCCATAGGACCTGTAAGACCCTCCACCCAGCCATAGGGCCTGTAGGACCCTCCACCCAGCCATAGGACCTGTAGGACCCTCCACCCAGCCATAGGGCCTGTAGGGCCCTCCACCCATAGGGCCTGTAGGACCCTCCACCCAGCCTGTAGGGCCCTCCACCCAGCCTGTAGGACCCTCCACCCAGCCATAGGGCCCTCCACCCAGCCTGTAGGGTCCTCCACCCAGCCTGTAGGACCCTCCACCCAGCCTGTAGGACCCTCCACCCAGCCTGTAGGACCCTCCACCCAGCCTGTAGGGCCCTCCACCCAGCCTGTAGGACCCTCCACCCAGCCTGTAGGACCCTCCACCCAGCCATAGGACCTGTAGGACCCTCCACCCAGCCATAGGGCCTGTAGGACCTCCACCCATAGGGCCTGTAGGACCCTCCACCCAGCCTGTAGGGCCCTCCACCCAGCCTGTAGGGTCCCTCCACCCAGCCTGTAGGGTCCTCCACCCAGCCTGTAGGGCCGTCCACCCAGTCTGTAGGACCCTTCACCCAGCCAGTAGGGCCCTCCACCCAGCCTGTAGGGCCCTCCACCCAGCCTGTAGGGCCCTCCACCCAGCCTGTAGGACCCTCCACCCAGCCTGTAAGTTGACCCAGCCAGCCAGTTTTTTCATGTGGACTTTCCTGTTTTCATGGCAGGTTTGAAATACCGAAACCCTCTGGATTGTGGGTTGAAGAGTGAATGCATATGTGGATTTAGTTAAAGGGGTTTGTGTGTAGCAGCAGCAGAGGGAGATCTGTGGGAGAGGAGAAGAGAGGCTAGCAGAGTTTACAGAGGAGGAGTTCAGGCTTTGCAAACACAGTGGGAACACACACAAACACACAAACACTTCACACAAACAGTCCCTTGCTTACACCACGCTGGAGTAACACACCCACACCACCACTAACCACCTCGCTGTGTGTGAGTGTGTGTGTGTGTGTGGTGTGTGTCCGTGCATGCATGCAAGAGGCTGTGTGCACAAATCCACAGGGCCTTCAAGACCATTCAAGGATGCCCTGCTTCACAGCTGTCCTCAACCCACACATGTGCACCTCATTTAGGGCTGATGATTTTATTTATCCGTTATTTTACCAGGTAAGTTGACTGAGAACACGTTCTCATTTGCAGCAACGACCTGGGGAATAGTTACAGGGGAGAGGAGGGGGATGAATGAGCCAATTGTAAACTGGGGATTATTAGGTGACCGTGATGGTTTGAGGGTCTGATTGGGAATTTAGCCAGGACACCAGGGTTAACACCCCTACTCTTACGATAAGTGCCATGGGATCTTTAATGACCTCAGAGAGTCAGGACACCCGTTTAACGTCCCATCCGAAAGACGGCACCCTACACAGGGCAGTGTCCCCAGTGTCTTGGGGGGGGGTGTCATGTAGATATTTTGAATTTTAGGACTCCTTTAGGCTTCAAAATAAAATATTGAATTTGGCTTTCACTACTATATCAATAGAAACGCATTGAATAACAAATTCATCAACGTCAAAATAATACAGTCAAAACAACAAGTCATAAGGAATAAGTGTCTGTCCTATATATCCAGTAGGATATAGAAGAAAGATCAGTAAATATATACACACACTACCATTCAAAGGTTTGGGGTCACTTAGAAATGTCCTTGTTTGTTGTTGTTTTTTCCCATTAAAATAACATCAAATTGATCACAAGTCCTCAACTGGCAGCTTCATTAAAGAGTACCCGCAAAACACCAGTCTCAACGTCAACAGGCGAGGCGACTCCGGGATGCTGGCCTTCTAGGCAGAGTTCCTCTGTCCAGTGTCTGTGTTATTTCACCCATCTTAATCTTTTATTTTAATTGGCCAGTCTGAGATATGGCTTTTTCTTTGCAACTCTGCCTACAAGGCCAGCATCCCGAAGTCGCCTCGCCTGTTGATGTTGAAACTGGTG